>NW_022947594.1:0-302 GCF_012274545.1 Fukomys damarensis | reverse complement strand
AATGGAATCTTCCATTCCATTACCTTACTATTTCTAAACTCTACCTTTCCTAGGCTTTCCCAACTCAGTCATGATATCACTGGCCACCCAATAGATCAGGTCAAAACTCTAGGTATCATCTTTAATTTCGCTTTCCTTCAACTGTCATAACTGTAACAGCAAAATTTGTGGTTCTGCTGCCCCCAACCTATCCCTAACTTAACAAGTTCTCATGTTCTCTACTGCAATCCTGGTATAAACTTCCATCATCTCTTTCATGGCCTGCTGAAATGACTTCCAAACTCACCTGTTTTCCTGCTTTC
>NW_022947593.1:0-369 GCF_012274545.1 Fukomys damarensis | reverse complement strand
TGTCCTGGAAGGCCAATAAAGAGTAGCTCACTCAATAATATCCTCAACTATCCACCCAAATAAAATACAGCCAAAGTAAAACTTACTATACAAAGGCAAATTTAAGCAACTAGTCTAATTCTATGTTCCAGCCAATTATCTTCAAGAGATTTTGTTCCATGAATATCATAAGGTTTCCCCTGCCTTACACTTAGCAGAAGTTAATGGTCTTCCCTTAAACTATCTCATTTCTCTGTTTCCTTCATCACTTACCAGGCTATACATGCTTGGCAACAGGGACCCTTCACAGGGCCAACGCCTTTGAATCGTGTTCTCTCATAGAAGATAGGTAATGAAGATGGTCTGTTCCCAAAAGCAGAGAGAGAGAGA
>NW_022947592.1:0-223 GCF_012274545.1 Fukomys damarensis | reverse complement strand
TTCTCTTCTTTAGTTGTGTTCTTATCTGATTTTAAAATCAGGGTAATACTATTCTCCAGGAATTGCTTTAGCAGTACTCATTCCTTTTTAATTTCATTAAAGGAACTTCCTTTAAGTTCTTGTAGAATTCAGTGGTGAATTCATCAGATCCTGGACTTTTCTTAGTTGGTAGGTTTTGTATTATTGCTTTAATTTCATTGGCTGTTAGCAGAATATTCAGTTG
>NW_022947591.1:0-228 GCF_012274545.1 Fukomys damarensis | reverse complement strand
CCTTTTTTCTTCCTGAAGAACTTAAAAGTGACCCTACCTGTCTTTGTGTCTATAGATGGGCAACCAGGGCAGCTGCTGCTGTCCTGTTTCCCTTTTGGATGTTGAATCAGAGAGTTGGCTGAGAACAGTAGGAGAATTCCAGGCATGTAGAACTGAAGGTGTTTATTCAGTAAATCCTGAAACCCACCTAACCTTTGGGACTGCCACTTGAGGAACCACTAGCATCTG
>NW_022947590.1:0-205 GCF_012274545.1 Fukomys damarensis | reverse complement strand
CCTGCAGTGCGGCCACTCATGGGGCTCTGTGCCAGAAGGCACCTCTGGGGTTTTTCAGAAGTGCTCTTCCATTTTTATTTTCATACATCTTTTTGCAGTGTTGGGGACGGAGCCCAGGGCCTCGTGCCTGCTAGGCAGGTGGTGTGCTGCTGAGCTTGCCCCAGCCATCACATGTCAGTGGTGAGCTTTGAAAATCGCTTTCAGA
>NW_022947589.1:0-246 GCF_012274545.1 Fukomys damarensis | reverse complement strand
AAACGAAACCCTGAAACAGAAAAGGCCAAATCATGAAGGATCCTACTTTAGCCTACTAACCTCGTGTTGAAGCTTGGCTTTTTTCAACAGATCAGTTGCTTTTTTTTTTTTTTGAGTACTGTTTCAGCCTTCTGTTCGGGGCAAATGCTACTGCCATGTAGGGTTATGATAGACCAACTCAAGGCAGCCCAACTGCTAACTCTTTAATCAGTTTTCATGGTTTTTCTTCCTCTTTTCATCAGCCAA
>NW_022947588.1:0-604 GCF_012274545.1 Fukomys damarensis | reverse complement strand
TCCTATTTCACATTGTCAATTATACAATTTGGATCTTATTTACACTTTTAGTTTTTCACATCACACCAACTATTCAGTATTTACATGTGTGCCTTGTTTATTTAACTTGAGTAGATCCTCCATATGTAACCATTTTCCTATGAATGACTCTAGTTTCTCATTCCTTTTGGTGGGATAATATTTCATTTCATAGAAAAACCACTTCTTTATCCAGTCTCCAACTGACAGGAAAACTTGAGGTAAACTTCTAAATGAACATCACATTAAAGTTATTAAAAAATCACATTAAAAAGAAAAAAAATATTTTTTGTTTTGTTTTTTGGTACCAGGGATCGAACTCAGGTCCTTGTGCTTGCAAGGCAGATGGAGGAACCACTGAGCTACATCCCTGGCTAAAAAGAAAAGTTGAAAGCAGCCAAAAATTAAAGAAACAGCAGAATAGACATACTGTTATATGATGAGAATTTTTGTATTTTGTACAAATTTACCATATCTTTATAATAGAACAATACACATTACCTGAAAGTCTTTCATAAATTTAACCACAAGTAAAAGTCTAATGAGGTAATGAAGAAAACTTGCTTTATGAACCTTTTTTTTTTTT
>NW_022947587.1:0-1476 GCF_012274545.1 Fukomys damarensis | reverse complement strand
TAGTGCTACAGCCTAGCTCTTTGGAACACTGAGAATAAATCACTGGGATGGGAAGGAAAAGGAAGAACTCAGAATAATTAAAATATTCATTCAAAGCTATTTACAGTAGATTTGGGAAAGTAAGATGCCCAGACTCAGCTGCCTTGAACATCCACTGACTACCAAAAGGAAGTGGAAATGCAAAAACCTCAAGGAAAGAGTGAGACTGTTCCAACCAAACAGAAACTAGCAGATCTCAGGAGTGTAAAATATATCCCTCTTTCTGAATACAGATCTTCTCCATTTTAGCAGATGTGGTTACTGCCATGCCTAGATCCAGACACTGAGTGCTGGTATGAATGAATTCTCAAACCCAAAAATGCTTGAGAGATAGATAGTCCTTGAAAGACTCAAGTCCCTTTTTCTCATTATGGTAGGTAATCCTGTGCTACTTTCATTCCTTCTAAAGATTGCAAAGAGAAAACTCTCTCATCCTTTGATACAAAAACCTGGCTCCCTTGTCTCAACACTGGACAGATTGTGAGATGCAATTTAGGTTCCAGCCTTAGCTCATCAGTAAATCCACTTGTAAGGGTTCCCTTCTTGTGCCCTTCTAGTAAGCTTGCCTACAACATTCATTGTACCAATCCTGCTCCCCATGCTGGCCTGTGGCTACAGCAACTGTTACCTTCTTCCAGATTCCCATCTAGGAAGACAAGCCATTTGGAATGGACCAATAAAATCCAAAGTCTGTTCTTATTCTAACATTCCATGCTCTGCAATTCCTGTTCCATGCCACAATTCCTGCAGCCACACATATTCAAAATCAATGCAGGGCTATTTTCTTAGGACCAAGAAAATTCAAATTAGGGAAAATGACTTGGCAATCATGAAGCAGATAGTCTCCTGTGCACAGAAGGCAGACATTGTCATTTTAAGTATGAATAATGGGAACATATGATATTGGTGGTTCTTAGCCACAATAAATATCATCAGGATAACTTTTAAATATGTCTTGTAAGCCACAGAAAAGTAAAAGAAAAAGCCACTGCCTTTGTATTATTTCAGATACAGGATGGTAATTAATATAGAAGTATGAAATAAAGCCTTCTATTCATTTGAGATTAATTTATTGAGGCAAGAAAGTTATGGAATGACTCTGCCTTTCCAAGGAAATCTCAGATTAAAGTATAGATTATGGTGCTAGCATTTTAACTAACTGAGCAAAATGTGAGGTCCAAGCTATCAAATGAAATGCGGCCATAGAGCATGGTCTGGGGTCCTCAATGGAGCAAGCAGCTGAAGATATTGACATGATTATGGCAATTCTAAAAATTCAGTAGGTCACGAGAAAAATGAACCACTTTGAGGTGCTTTGGAGGTGGGCGGGTAAAGCTGCTGGAGTGTGTATGTGTGTGTTTGTATGAGTGTGTTTCTTTTTCTTTTCATTTTGTAAATTTTTCTGTATAAGATACTTAAGCCTAAATCAATTTTTTT
>NW_022947586.1:0-264 GCF_012274545.1 Fukomys damarensis | reverse complement strand
TGAAAGAGAGCTGCACTGTAGGTGAAGAAATCCATGTCTGGACTACTCTCTTGTAGAGCTTGTGCTGGAAACGTCCCCCGCCTACGAACCCTAAGACCACACTGGTATCTCGGCTTCTCCTTCCTCCTGAGGAGTCATTTCAAGCTCACCTAGTTCCCTGTGGGTGAAAAATACCTCATATGCTGATGTAGTAGGCCCTTGGGCTTGGAAGGGACTTTCCATTTAAGCTGATTAAATTTTAGCATTTGAGATTTCTAGCTAATT
>NW_022947585.1:0-222 GCF_012274545.1 Fukomys damarensis | reverse complement strand
TGTTACCTCACTGGTAGCATTTTTGGTATTATATTTAAAGCAATGTTTTTGTGTGTGTGTGTGGGGGGGGGGGTTTTGCTTTTGTTTTTTTTATATGTACTGCAAATTGAACTCAGGGCCACTCGCTTGCCCGGCAGCTGTGCAGCTGAGGTACAGTTCCAGGCCTAAAGCAATGTTTCAGGTCATGGAAATGTATTCATGCCTATCACAATTCTGTGGGAT
>NW_022947584.1:0-211 GCF_012274545.1 Fukomys damarensis | reverse complement strand
TGAGACCTGTGTTAATCAATATGAACCTCTTGCTATCCATCAAGGTCAGTTAAGTCTCTTTAGACATTATTTTGGAACCATGCAGAGAGCCTCTCAGCTCTTCTGTCAGTGTCAGCCATTAGGATGGGTCATGGCCTTGCTTGACCATGGTGCTTTTAGTGAAAGTATAGGAGATATTTTTCTTTTTGGTGACCCTCCTTTAGCACACATT
>NW_022947583.1:0-365 GCF_012274545.1 Fukomys damarensis | reverse complement strand
CTGGCAGAGTGTCAGAGTGCACAGTGAGTGTCAGGGCTATGACAAATCTCAGCTATCACAATGTCGATGAGTTAGCAGTCCGGAACGGCGGTCAGGGTTGCCAGGGTGGGTTGGATTGTGGGATCTGTGGAGACAGCAGGAACAGGCTAGGCCCAGGGTGTCGTGCCCATCCATTCAGGACAGTCTCCTGGCTCCGCCTTAAAGAAACAAGTGAGAGGAGGCTCGGAGGACATTGAGTAGTTTTGTCCCTCAGTCCTGGTGGCACTGGGTGGAGGGAATCAACTATATTCATGACCACATCGCAGAAGTCATCAAGTGCGTGAGTGGATGCTCTGTCTTTCACCATTTCGCATTCTATTAAGAGA
>NW_022947582.1:0-402 GCF_012274545.1 Fukomys damarensis | reverse complement strand
TCTCAGGAGAGGAGTGACATGACCTGACTCATGTTTAGAGATATGCACTATGGTTGCTGTTCGGATGATGGATCATAAGAAATCAAGCATAGAAACCTAGGCTGTTTTAGTAAACCAAGTCAGAAGATGGCGTCGTTACACTGAAGAATAAATCCATAGCCTTCACTTCCACCCTACTGTTTTTGCCACCTCCAGTGTGTGCACTTTCTCTATTGGATTGCAGAGCTGGCCTGTCTATGTTTATTCTTTGGTGAGTCCTCCGGGAGCTGCTCCACAGGTTGATGTGATGAGGAAACATTGTCCCTCAAAGAGGTACACCTGGCTCTCAGGCCCCACTGAGTAAAATTTATTAACACCTTATGTGCACTCTATCATTTTTTGACGCAACTCTGTTGGGTAAAT
>NW_022947581.1:0-354 GCF_012274545.1 Fukomys damarensis | reverse complement strand
CACACAAAACACTTAGGCTTAGAAGTGCAAAAAGACTTTACAAGGTCAAGAAAGCCTCCTGGTTACTCGCCCTTCCTCCTGTTTTTTAGAAGTGATTGGAGCAAAGCCCATTCCTCTTCATCCAGTTCCACCTTTCTCAGTCTGTCTCCAGCCTGTTTCCTGGGACCGGTGAAACTGGCCTTTCTGACCAGAGGCAGCCAGCTTCTAGAAGGTCTGGAAACTTCCACCCTCCTTCAGCATCACCTTGCCCTGTCACACTGCCCTCCCCCAGCTTCCTGAAGGGCTGGGGAGCATGGGGGGGGGTTGCTGCCCTCAAGAGCCTTGGCTTCTAGAAGGGGGTGGAAGAGCCGAGCC
>NW_022947580.1:0-695 GCF_012274545.1 Fukomys damarensis | reverse complement strand
ATAATGCTGATATGTTCTCAGCTCTGGTACAGTCCTCCTCCACTGTACCATATCACAGCAGGACGGGGAGAGAGTTCATGAGATGAGAGAAAGCCAGAGGGAGACTGAGGAGGAGCCAAGATTTCTTTTCTTTAACAATTCTCTCATAAGAACTAACCAGGGTCACATAAGAATTATGTCAAATCTTTGTGTGGGCTGTGCTCTCAATTACCTAATTATTTCCCTCTAGACCTCATCTCTTAAAGATTCCACACCACGTCCCACACTGGTAACCCAGCTCCTCACCCTAGGGGAATGAATGCCCATAAACCATAGTAAAAGCACATATTACCAAAAGAAAGAAGCCAGTCTGAGAAGGCTCCATACTGTACAATTGTATCTGACATTACAGAAAAGGAAAAACTATGGAGAAAAGGAAAATAATAGTGTTTCCCAGGATCTAGTGCAGCAGGAAGGATGAATGTACAGAACACAGAGGACATATAGCACAGTGAGTCTGTCCTGTACAATACCACAGAGGCAGCTATGCACCATTATATACTTGTAAAACCTATAGAATGCACCAGAGTGAACCCTAAAAGAAAATAGAGACTTTGAGTAATAATTATATTCCGAGTTTGTTGATTGTAACTGTGAGATACTAATAGTGAAATACTAATAGAAGGAAAGCTCTGTGTGTGTGTGTGTGTGTGTGT
>NW_022947579.1:0-869 GCF_012274545.1 Fukomys damarensis | reverse complement strand
TTGAGGTTAGAACACAAATGCACTCTGCATAGTGCTTCTGCAGCTTTAACTGCAGCTTTCCCCGTGAAACATCTTCTTTTGCCGCTTAGCCCTTTGAAACCAAAGCAGATAGTTTCCTGAATGGGAAGTACTCCACATGAAAGGTGCTGCAACTCTGTCAGTTTACCAGTGAAGTCCAGATCTTATATGCAGTACAACTGCATTTCTTTTTTTTTTGTAGGTCTCTGCCTGGCAGAGATTGAAACACTTTTGTGAGGCACTTGTACCAAAAAAGCTCTAAAGGCCTAAGAGCTTGCCTAGCTGGTCTGAGTGCACACAAGCCTTTAGAAATCTGTATATGAGAGATTGTTTCAAACAGAGGTAGGAACACAAACGCACTCTACAGAGTGCTTCTGTGGTATAAACTGAAGTTTTTCCCAGGAAACAGCTTCTTTCACAGCTTAGCCCAATGAAACCAAAGAAGTGTGTTTCCTGAATATGAAGTATTCCACAGAGAAAGGTGCTGAAACTCTGTGAGGTTACCAATTAAGTCCACATCTTAATTGGAGTACAACTGTATTCCCTTTTGTTTGTACGTCTCTGCCTGGCACAGACTGAAACAGTGCTGTGATGCACTTGTACCAGAAAAGCCCTTAAGGCCTAAGACAGTCCTGAGTGCGAACACACCTCTAGAAATCTGTATCCTTGCAGAAATATTCAGTTTGAGGGTTGAATACAAAAGCACTCAGCAGAGTGCTTCTGCTGTTTAAACTGCATTTTTAACTGGGAAACAGCTTCTGTTGCCACTTAGCCCTTTTAAAACAAAACGGTTAGTTTTCTGAAGGTGAAGTACTCCACAGAGAAAGGTGCTGCAAATCTGTGACTTTACC
>NW_022947578.1:0-237 GCF_012274545.1 Fukomys damarensis | reverse complement strand
TTGCACCGTCACTGTCAGGAGCCATTCTACATCATTTTGGGGGAAAATCATTTCACAATTAAATCATGATTAGGGCCTAGTTTTCCCCCCTATAGGCCACCTACAGCATGTCAAGACAGAACTCTGCCTCTGGCCACAGCTAAGACTTCAATGTTCTGGTGATGCTGTGATGCCCCAGGGCAGGAGTACACCAGCTGAAGACAGCCTAGGGAGCCGTCCTAGGGTCACTCCTGCGGG
>NW_022947577.1:0-202 GCF_012274545.1 Fukomys damarensis | reverse complement strand
TGGTCCATTTTAGGTATACAACATGACATTCGTCATTAGAAATCTGCACCATCTTGATTCTAATTTTTTCTCATTTCCCTGTCCTCCCTTCAACCCCTCCCTTCCTCCCTATATAGGAAGACTTTGTTTCCATTTCTCATTTTCTCATATGAATTCCACTGCCTTCTTTTTAAGCTGCACATTGCAAGGAATGGCATGGTTA
>NW_022947576.1:0-208 GCF_012274545.1 Fukomys damarensis | reverse complement strand
CTATACATATTGATGTATCTGGCTGTCTATTCTTTTCCCAAATTAACACTATCTGTAGGAGTCCTTCTTATTTCAATCATTATTTCAGGTCTCATTTAATTACCAATGTTTGTGAGCAATGTTTGATCAAGCATTGATCCATACATACCTTTTTAGAAATTTACTTAAAATGCACTGTTCATTATTAAATTTCCCTATGAAGCATCTT
>NW_022947575.1:0-215 GCF_012274545.1 Fukomys damarensis | reverse complement strand
CTTAGCAAGATCTTATTTCAAAATAAAAAACAAAAAGGGGCTGGGATGTGGCTCAGTGCTGGGGCTCTGGGTTCAATCCCCAGTATCTCACACACACACACACACACACACACACACACACACACAATACAGTAAGAGTTGGCCAAAGAGGTCCAGAGGAAATTGAAGAAGACATCAGAGTGCTGCTTCACGTAGCCTGGTGTGACTGGAGGAGA
>NW_022947574.1:0-978 GCF_012274545.1 Fukomys damarensis | reverse complement strand
TGGAACTCACTATGTAGCCCAGGCTGGTCTCAAACTCACAGTGATCCTCCTGCCTCTGCCTCCAGAGAGCTGGGATTTAACAGGCATGAGCCACCATGCCTGCCTGGATATATTTTATTCTTGAAAACTTCTAGCAGACTAAACTTTTAGTGTATCCACCAGAAACATGTGTTGTAATACAAAAGTTAGCTTTATTTACTCATTCCAGAATGTGTGAATATTTCAAGTCATCATGGTGTACTTGAAAAATTATACACAAATTTTACTTTTCAATAAAAATTAATACAATTGTTAATACCATTCATATCATAATGCACATAATATAGTCGGCAAAGTGCAATGGAAATAAAATTGACATATTTGAAATAAAAACAAAAACATGAGAAAAGCAAAAAATGGAACCAAAACGTCTTCATAAATACGGAAGGGTGGAGGGGGTGAATGGAGGGCAGGGCTATGGGAAAAAATAAGAACTGAGATACATCATGTAAATGTACAAGACCCCAATGATGAATATAACTGTACTTACTGTACACCTAAAAAGTACCAATAAACTCAATGAGGAAAAAAAATTTAAGTGGTAACAACGCAAGGAAAAACAAAACAAACCAAAAAAACAATAAAAACCCACCAAGGATTAATTGCTCCTGTTCCTTGAGGTACAGATAGAACAATATGTTTCACTTGGTTTCTGAGTATATTCCTATAATTGAAGCCTCACGTTTAAATGTTTCCATTACATTTTACATGAAATAGTATAGGAAGACTAGACCCTTTGGAATTTAAACATTACTTAGGTCTTAGAATCCAATTTAGGAATTTCTGACTTTAGCACTTAAAATCTTCATTGAGTTGAATAATTTAGGTTCTTTAAAAAATGTACAATATTTCACATGGAATACGTGGTAACAGTTGTCTTATAAAATAAGCAGATAACGGATTATTTTAAAGAAATAAACAGAAATCATCAGTAATGAC
>NW_022947573.1:0-278 GCF_012274545.1 Fukomys damarensis | reverse complement strand
TCCTTCTCATGGAGGAAGCGTGGAATCTTGCATTCCGAGGCCTCCCTGGCTACTGTCTTGGGAATGGACCGTTGATGGGGTGAGGGTGTCGGAGGTAGAAGGAGGCATTTCACACGAGGATGACTCGGGTAACTAATGTCGTAGTCAATCAGGCAAGAGGACGGTGGACTGCACCGGAGTGGTAGCGGGTGGGAAGTGGTCAGATTCTGGGCACTTCTGAAAGGCAGAGGCAGTGGACTTGCACAAGTGTGAGGGAGGCAGGGAGCCCAGAATGGCCC
>NW_022947572.1:0-321 GCF_012274545.1 Fukomys damarensis | reverse complement strand
GTTTGGTTTGGTTTGGTTTGGTTTTTGCAGTGCTAGGGGTTGTGCCTGCTAGGTGAGTATTGTACTGACAGCCAGACTGTCACGGGGCAGAGAACCAACAAACTCCTAGACCTCTAACCTGTTACTCATTAAAAGCACAATTTGTGTATTCTTCTGAGGTAGTCAGAGACTTAAAAGAGGTTTTACTGAAAACCATGACTCTTCAAATGGGCCAATAAATAACCCAATAAATAACAGTAAGTAGACAAAGTTTGACTTTGATTTTGTAAAACTGGGTCAATTATTAGCTTTACATATGGCCATAGTAGTCATTTAGGGAAT
>NW_022947571.1:0-218 GCF_012274545.1 Fukomys damarensis | reverse complement strand
AGTGGTACCACCTCCTGCCTTGCAAGCGTAAGGACCTGAGTTCAAACCCCAGTACCAAAAAAAACAAAACAAAACAACAGGCAAAGGATGTGGACAGATGCTTATGGCTATATTTACAGCTTGCCCCAGGAGAACCCCCAAGCCCCTCCAAACCCCTCCTGGAGCTCAGCTATGACTTCTGTGTGGGCAATCCGACCATGACACCCCAAAGCGGGCTC
>NW_022947570.1:0-497 GCF_012274545.1 Fukomys damarensis | reverse complement strand
TACCAGTGAAGTCCACCTCTTATGTGGAGCACAACTGTATTCCATTTGGTTTGTAGGTCGCTGCCTGGCAGAGATTGAAACACTATTGTGAGGCACTTTTACCACAGAAACTTTTCAGGCCTAAGAGAGTGCCCAGCAGCTCTGAGTGCACCCAAGCCTCCAGAACTCTGTATACTTGGGGATAGGTTCAGTTTGACGTTACAACACAAACGCGCTTTGAAGAGGGTTTCTGCGGTTTAAAGTGCAGTTTTCCCCGGGAATCAGCAGCTCTCGCCGCTTACCTGTTTAAAGTGACAGCAGTCAGTTTCATGAATGTGAAGCAGTCCACAGAGAAAGTGGTGCAACTCTGTGAGTTTACCAGTTAAGTCCACCTCGTATGTGGAGCAAAACTGTATTCCTTTTTGTTTATAGGTCTCGGCCTGGCAGAGATTGAGACACTGTTGTGAGGCACTTTTTGCAGAGAAGCCCTTCAGGCCTAAGAGAGTGCCTAGCAGCTG
>NW_022947569.1:0-438 GCF_012274545.1 Fukomys damarensis | reverse complement strand
GCCTGAGCTACATAGTGAGTTCCAGGTCAGTCTCACTACATGGTGAGACCCTGTCTCAAAAAACCAAAAAAAAACCAACCAAAAAAGGGGGGGGCTAGAGAAGTGACCAGACACTTAACAGAGCAAGACATACAGATGATCAAATATATGGAAAAGTGTTCAACATCTTTGGACATTAAAGGCATGCAAATTAAAACAATGTTAGGATTCCATCTGAAAAAGATCATACATCATAATGAGGAAGACTTTATCCAAGGGATGAAAAAAATGCCTCAACATGATACAAATCACTAAATGAAATACATCACATAAACAAAAGCAAGAACAAAAATCATATGATCACTTCAATATATCTGCAGAAAGTTTTGGACAAAGTCCATTATCCTCTCACAATAAACACTAAAGAAAATGGGTATAGAAAGATCTTATTTCAATCTG
>NW_022947568.1:0-921 GCF_012274545.1 Fukomys damarensis | reverse complement strand
ATTAATCAGCATTGTACACTGCCTCTTCTTCATGTTGGACTGGTGAAGACACTAACCTACAAATCTTACATGTGAATTTAAAAATGGTATTCATGTGTGTGAAGATACCATTTCCACCTCATCCTAATCACCTACTGTCCCTCCCAAATCTAGCTCTGATGACTTTCGTGGGTCACCTGATACCCTGACAGGACAGACTTTGTCTCTATCTCACAGGAAGATCAAATTTGGCTGAGGTTGTCTGGGATTCCTCAATGATAAAGTGAACTATAAATAAGTAAGAAAACATTTCATTGGTCATATAAGGGCTGGTTCCAGATATTTTCTCTATGATTTAGGCAAGAACATCATACAAATCCTATTGTATACTTTCAGAAGTCTAATTTCTCTATCAAAGGAACCACTTTCTTCAGAGAAAGCAGAAAGAGCAACCAGGTTCACCATTCTTTGTTTTGGATCTCTATGTTCATTTAAAAGGAACTCAGTAGGAAGCACCGAAGGTAATCTTCAACAAAAATGAAGAGCAGGTTTGAGGAAAGGTAGAATTTCATAGTTTGGGTTCTGCCAGGTCTTTAGCTGAGGTTGGACCAATCCAAGTAACCAAGTTCCTATTTTTCTAGTACCTTTAAAATTTCTGTGAGGGCTACATGCTCCAGATATGAAGAATTTGTCATAATTGTAAATTAAAAATTGGTAAATTCTCATTCAACTTCATACCAAAGTTTAGGATTCCCAAAGGTCTCCCAAAGTACCCAGATATTAATCTCTTATGAGTTAAAAAAAGTATTTTTTAAATGAAAAATTTTTTTTACTAAATAAAATAATTGTCAATCAATGGGCTGCAATTGGCCTCTGCATGCATTCCCCCGTCACAATAATGCGCTTTCCCTTCATCCATCCATCCATCCATCCATCCATCCA
>NW_022947567.1:3877-5119 GCF_012274545.1 Fukomys damarensis | reverse complement strand
TCCCCAGTCTTGGCCTTGCAGAAATCTATAAGCTCGTGGAGTCTCCATACTGTGGGTCTGCTCTCCCTTGGCATTCAGAATGGAGAACTTGAATTGTGCCCAAGCTATGCTAACTGGACTGCTGACCAGCGTCACGTAAAGGGACAGGTAATCTTGGCTTTCTTCATGGAGCCCCGTTGGGTTGACTCGTAAACACCATGTCAGTTCATCATCAGCTCCAGATGAAAAGGTTGAACTTCGAATGGATGCCCACATTTGCCCTTGGAAAAAGCTAAAGTTCTTAATGATCCAGGTGTAGGAACATTTCCCAACTTGGATCTGTGTGGAGCACCAGCTCTGGGCTATGGGGCCACTGGAGTCCTCCGATGCTGCCGGCGGAGTACCTGAAAGCCTTGACATTGCACGTTTGATAGTTAAACAAGGCTCCCAATGGAACGGGCAAAGGTCTCTGTTCCTTTTTCACCAGTTCATAGAGATTTCGGTCCAGTCAGCAACTCCAAGACAGGGAGGGCAGGAATGTAGTCAGGAGGCAGAGAGCCTAATTTGGAGATTTGGGGAGGGGGAAACATATTTAGAAATAGATTCACCAAGACTTTCCAGTAATTCAGAAGCTCCTAAGAAATTTGGCAATCACTGGGGCAAGGAACTCCTGAGGCAGGTTGATGACTTGAAGTTGGAGGCAAGGCTCAACTGCACAGCATTCCTGGTCTACCAATCTTCAAAAAAAAACAATTAAATCTTTTTGAGGAGGTTAAATGACAGTGGATTTTGTTTTGCTTTTGGGTGATATACGGAATTCAACTGAGGGCCTTCACACTGAGGTACTCTTTTGGATATCGGGGCAACAGGTGTACCACAATGCCGCTGCAGCAGCCTAGAAAACAGAAGGTTCTGGGTTTGATACTGGCTGCCAGAGAAAACAGTACAATTAAAAAAAGAAAAACAAACTATTTGAGATGGCGGTCTCACTGACTCACTAGCTATCCGGGCTGGGCCAGAACTTACAGTCCTCTTGCCTCTGCCTCCAAGAATGCTGGGATTCTTTAAATGTGCCACTAAGCCAGACTCCATCGACAAGTTCTCTAGCAACCCCTGCTCATTGCTCTGAAGATTCCAGAAAAGAACAAGGCTATGCCGTGGCTAACGAGAGTGTGCTCCAGAGAAATGGAGCCCACTGAAAATTGGCAGAGGCTCTTGTGATCTGGGTCTTCTTAACTTCCTTTCTCCAGCTCCGTCTTAGCC
>NW_022947567.1:0-3213 GCF_012274545.1 Fukomys damarensis | reverse complement strand
TACGCTTTTCTAAAAGAAATGCCATGAAGCTGAAATAAGCTAAAACAAGTGCTGCTCATACAAGGGCTCCATCACTCATGTATCTTTCGAAGTCAGCTTCGGGGATTCTGTTTCTCCTCAGCCAAAGTACCCTACCTGAAACCTGCCTACCCGCATCACTCAGTGCTCACTAGAGAAACAGTTTGAGTGCAAGATGAACGATATGTGACGATTTGCAAGATTGACTTACCGTGGCTGACCAAAGAAGCACGTGAGCGAGACCACAAAAGGGCTGTGGCACACCACAGACCCAAGGGTCCCGTGGAAGGCCTGGACCTCAGGGTTTGGTGCTGTGTGAGTCCGCCTCCGAGTCTGTGCAGGAGACTCAAGGGTCTGTGCTGGGAGCCAGGAGAGGCGAGCAGGTGCATGTGAAGCCTGGAGCTCCTGGGAAGAAGCAGAAGTGACCTTCGTGCTTCATTTCCTGTTTCCAGCATTCAGGCAACAATCCACCCTAGGGAGGGTCTAGGGTGGGTCTTGCCACCCTATATTGATCCAACGGAGTTGGGCGTGTCACCATCAAGTGGATGGAATCAGTTCAGTATCACACCACCTGTCTTTTCCATATATTTAAAGAAAGGTTCTGTTTTGCTACTTCTGAATTTCTTCTTTCTCATTGATTTATTTGTTTCTTGTTTATGTGTTGGTCTCCCTATGTTCTCCAGGCGGGCCATGATTTGTGGTGATCCTTCTGCCTCAGCCTCCAGGCTGCTGGGATTACAGGCAAGCCCACCTAGCAAGACTCCTGTACTTCACAGTTTGTCAGAAGAAACTCAGGATTAGGTACTACAAGGAGAGCTGAATAGGAGGCTGTCCGGGAGGGATGGTTGAAGTCGGGAAAAGGCCACTTTGAGAGATGCACTCAAGTGCATCAGGATCCAACACAGCATAGGCAGCCTGTCTTTCGGCCCTGGCCTGTGACTGGATGATCTGAGAGACTGTATTATCCCTGATAGATGATTTATACAGGGAAGGGTCCTTTTCTGCATACTACTCTTTCAATTCAGCGCCTTACTACCTGGCCATATTTAGTTTCTATGAGCACTGTCGTAAGGAAGAATTAGAGAGAGCTTTACCCAGCTCTTCTTGCCAAGTTTTCTACCTCTACCTTTCCAATCTAGTCGCATTTGCCAGTACTTTCAGTAAAATATTTAATAATGATGATAGCGAATGCCCTTGTCTTATTTCCATCTTGAATAATAGATTTTTGCACGAAGCGTGGGGTTATTTGGGGAAAGTGAAGGGATGTTCTGGCTTCTAGCTGGATCTCCCTCCCAAGCCTCAGATCATCATAGCTGGGTCTTTTCAGAGGTGGCTGGACCCAAAGTGTGTGAAGCTGGAATGCTGTTTGTGAAGCTGAGATTAAGGGCGTGTGATCAATAGGCTACTATATTGATTGGTTTGGCATAGGCCTGGCTGTGTAGAATGGCAAGACCTGCCCTGGGTGTGAGTGCTTCCTGCCCTAAGGGCATGTAGTCTGGAGATGGGAGGAACAGAAACAGGGCTGCTCTCCAAGATGGTTGGTTGCCTTTTCCCTGCCTGCCTCGGTGCTTCCTGCCTTGGTGCCCTGGGCCACCTTCTACTGTTTCCTCCTCTGCCACGCACGCGGCCTCGGAACCAGCCAACGACGGGTTGCAACCTCCTCAAACTGTGGAATACAATAAACACTCCCTCCTTTCCCTGTGGCTGGTTGGAATTTTGTCTCCGCAACGAGAGAAATAACTAAAGAAACAAGCAAGAAAGTAAATGACAGTGTTGGGAATCAGTTGACTAGAAAAGCTGTTTCACTTAAAGAGCTCTGTAAAATTGATAACGATCTAGCTAAATAGAGGGAGGGCTTGAGAGCAATGCACATTCAACGTACCAGGAATGAAGTGAGAGAACTGGGGATCCTACAGACATCAGAAGAGAACTAAGGGGACCTGATTTCAGCAAAGGCGGAATACTTCCTATTGGACAAATTCTTTCATGCACCGTGGCGAGGTGTCGCCCAAAGCCTTGTGAAGCCATGGGTGTGGCTTTTCAGAGGTGGCTGGATGTACTATATGTGAGACTCCAACTGACTCCTACTGCAATGCTAGGAGCAAAGGCATTAGGGTTAAGGGAGTGAGTGCTACCTGCCCTAAGTCTCCTTGATAAGGTATAAGAAATAGAAAGACCGGGGTTTGTCCCTTGTTGCTTGGCTACCTTTCTCTCACCATGAAAGGTTTCTCCTCTGTGATGCTTGTCTGCCATGCCCCTCTGCCTTGCAGCCACCAGAGGATGGACTCAAAGCTCTACAGATGGACAGAAGAACCTTTCCTCCCTGAACGCGTGGGTGTTGTGCTCAAGGAGGGCTGACATGAATATTGGATGATACAGACCTGCCTGGTATTTAGGGGAGCCTCCCGCCATCCTTAGGCCACTACAGGCCACCTAAGGACAATTGGTGGCTTCTTTTCCGAAAACAGAAAAATACGCTTGATGCTCTGGCACTTATTTTTCCACATGTGTCATGGTTCCAACAGGGGATACCTTCACTATACTCTTGCACTAGGAATGTCTGAAAGGCAGAGCCTCACATGACGTGGGACCACCGTGAGAGAGACAATCCTTTCCCGCAGGTTGGCCCCGTCACTCAGGCTAAAGACTCCAGAGCTATTCAGCCCGGCTGACACAATCATCCACCGGACTCCAGGCCCCCAGCCTGTCCTTGCAAGCTGCCTCCCATCCTTGCCACTGGGCCAATCCGGACCCTCAGTCAGTAGTGCACCTCCCCCAGCCACAGAAAGCATGTGTCTGCTCCTGGCTTTCCTCTCCTTTGCAATTAAAGCTTTATTTCCTGCCAATGTGTGCTTTCCTTCTCATTTCTATTTCTCTGAAAGCAAGTACCAACTTGACACTGACACACTGACCTGTGGTTGTACTCTCCTGAGAGGTTAGGAAGTGTGACCTGGCTCCACGCTTTCACGGATGTCTCTCATCCACTCTGCTCCATTGCTTTCACCGGGAGGAATCTTCAGCTCTGCGGTTATTTATCACTGTGCTATTGCTTGGACTCTGCAGGTTTGAATTAGTAGACTTTGTTGCTTACAAAATAGTATTTATATATTGAAAACAGTCACATGTGGCTATTGGCCACTGAAGGAAGAGGAGCTCATCATAGGTAGAATGGCTGGCTCCTCCTACACAGGTGGG
>NW_022947566.1:0-203 GCF_012274545.1 Fukomys damarensis | reverse complement strand
TTTGGAGATTGTGAAAGGGATGGGTTGAGAAGAGGAGGTAATGGGATAGAAAAAGATCAAGATATATGGTAAAAAAAGTTAAAAAAAAGAAATTTCTGCTTAAGCAATACTTTCCCTATGGGCCTGCATTGTGTCATTCGGATTGTTCTATAACCCCAAATTTCCACCGTTAGAACTGTTTGGTTTAGACAAAAGAGAAATTT
>NW_022947565.1:0-296 GCF_012274545.1 Fukomys damarensis | reverse complement strand
AGCAAAATTTGTTCTTCAAATTGTCCCTTATCTTACAGCTAAAACTAGAGAGACTTATGACAACGTATAAAACTTATAGATAACCTCTATCAGTGCAAGAATCTAAGACCATGGGATTCAATCACTATTTCAATTTCCAAATGTGACTTTTTCCCCAACCTGCCCTTTCTTCTAGTGTGCTCATGCTTAGATTATGCATGCTATAATTTCTTAAAAGTTTTATTTATTCTTATCTAGAGGCTGCCAAACTCCAAGCAGTCATACAAATGGAACCAATGACAAATGTGCTAGACTTG
>NW_022947564.1:0-211 GCF_012274545.1 Fukomys damarensis | reverse complement strand
ATTTTGGCTTAAAGTTTGCTGTGACTTAAAATACATAGCTACTACTTCCTGCATGGGGCTCCATTTCCATGGAGCAGTATTCCTTGTTCTTTCATTTTTCAGTCTGTGTGCTTCTTCTTGGATGAGGTATGTCTCTTGTAAGGGAATGTATGGCATTGTCTAACTGAATCCTCTTGTTCCATTTTCAAGGAGGAAAAGTCATTTTCTAGTT
>NW_022947563.1:0-221 GCF_012274545.1 Fukomys damarensis | reverse complement strand
TAATTTATATAATGTATAAGAATTATGATGAATAAAAGTTCAAACTGTATTGAATAGCTGAAGAAAAGATTAATATGTAGTAAACAGTCAAATACTCCTATTTTTGTTTATATCCATGGATTAGCTTTGTGCTAGGTCAGGTATTTAGCTCAGTGGCACTACACCTGCTTCATAAGCACAAGGTCCTAAATTCAATCCCTGATACCAAAAAAAAAAAAAAA
>NW_022947562.1:0-255 GCF_012274545.1 Fukomys damarensis | reverse complement strand
AAAAGATGAAAGAAAATCGAGGTTGTGAGCACATGAAACCCACCCCAGTGTGTTAGGGGCTAAGTGGCAGCTCTGGGCTTTTATGTGTTACAGTGTTTGTGACACTGTGGATAGAACCCGGGGCCTTTGCATTGAGCTGTGTCCTCGGCACTTTTTCTATTTTTGAAAAACATTTCAGACAGAATTTCATGAGGTCGCTAAGATGACCAGGCTGGCTTTGAACTTGGACTCCTCCTGCCTCGGCCTCCCACAGCC
>NW_022947561.1:0-5922 GCF_012274545.1 Fukomys damarensis | reverse complement strand
TAAATAAATAAATAAATAAATAAATAAATAAATAAATAAATGTCTCAAATATATATATATATTGTGATTTTTAAGCTAACCCCAAACTCTATTGTTTTTAAATTAAACAGTTCTTTTTAGCAGAGTAAATAAGAATGTCATTCCAGTGTACAAAACTGGGCAAAGTATGAAATTTGGTCTAAATATAAGATCCAATATCTAATTTAAGAAATAGTATAACCTTGAAAATATAGCACAACAGTGAACCTGCCTCACAAGCACAGGGTGCTGAGTTTGATCCGCAGTACCAAAAGAAAAGTGTGTGTATACACATACACACACACACACACACACACACACACACACATCACAAAACAATGTAAGGCTTGTGGCTTAGACTTTGAAGAAAGTCAGCAATACAAATCACTCCATTAGATATTTCAATTTTGGCTGTGCCTTTTCTTTTCTTTTCTTTTTTGAGACAGGGTCTCACTATGTAGTTGAGACTGACCTAGAACTCACTATGTACCCAGGCTGATCTCCAACTCACAGTGATCCTCCTGCCTCAGCCTCCGAGTGCTGGGATTACGCTGTGCACCCCCACGCCCAGCTCGCTGTGCCATTTCTTAGAAAAGACTAAATGTATCCAGCTATCATTTGATTTTTGAATGCTATATAAATAGTTTAATACTTTTGAATCTCTGTTTTTCAGAAAAATGAGATTTAAGGACATGAAATGATTTTTATAATTATAATAAATATTTAAGTTACAAAGAAAAAAATGCATATACTATGGCTTCAAATGTGGTACAGTTAGCAAATTTTCTTAAACCATGGCTCAGAAAAGATGATTTCTGAGAGAGGGGAAAAAAAGCATCTCACCATGAAAGTATTAAGGAGTGAAATAAAGAGTAAATGGAAACATATCAGATTTCTGGAATATGTAATCTACTAATAAACTTAAAAGTTAGTATCATGATAGATAAGCTGTATTTCTACTAATACAGTTTGCCTACAAAAAAGAAAGAAAAACAAATTATGCTGTCTACAGTCTCAGTCCTGGCAGTTGCTGAAACAAACAATAGCTTCTTAAAACATACTAAAAAGAGAAACAGAATAATGTCTAACAGGACACTTAAAAATACTGCTAGTTTACCTCATCAACAAAACTAATCATATTTTATCCCACAAACACCAAAGATGAAGACCTTAGCTAAGTTCAACTCTATACATGAAATCTGTTCAGCAGGTCTCAGTGCACATTTTCTGGAAAGCAATTTGGCCATTAAACGAGAAGTAGGTTCACATGCCAACTCTGGAGCTCATCCTCTAGAACTCATTGCAGATCAAACTGGCATAAACAGCAAAACCACGAAAAACACTCAGATGTCTAATAATGAGGGAATGAGCAAATATGTAAAGTATAAGGTGATAATAATAAGCACACACTTGTAATCCCAGCTACACAGGAGGCCAAGCAGGAGGACTGAAAGTTCAAACCAGTTTGGACAATTTATCGGGACCTTTTCTCAGACCAAAACATACCAAAACAAATACTATACCAGAACACTGTGGTACATGGATGTAATTCCAACAATTTAGTGAGACACTGCCTCAAAATAAAAAATATAAAAGGGCTGAGGATGTAGCTCAGTGGTAGAGCTTCCTAGTGTTTAATTCCTGGTACCAGAAAAAAAGTTGCAAACATCCAAAAGAGCCGATTACATACAGAGAAAAATAACTTTAAAGGAATAATACAGTCTCTCAACTTGCAGTTCCACAGTTGTAACCTCATGTGTAGCTAAATAAACTAACCCTAAATTCTAATTCTCCCTCTGCTACTAATGAGCTGTGCTACCCTTGAAATTTCACTTAGCCTTTCTGGATATCCTAGCCACAGCTGTAAAATGATGGCAAAATTAGACTCCTTTTCTACAAACTCTTACGACTCCAGATTCAGATTTCTACAGTCTTCCAAAATATTTTATTTTCCTCAATCTCAAGAGTAATAACATTTTCCAAGGATTAACCTTTCTGGTTAGAAACAATGTGAAAAATGTGACAAACTGTTATAACACCATCCACTTTAACAGTATGGTATATAATGTTTCTAGCTGCTGTGGCACATGCCTGTAATTCCAGAGCTTGGGAGGCTGAGGCAGGAGGATCATAAGTTCAACGCTAGCTTGGGTTACATAAAAGAGTTCAAGGCTAGCCTTGACTACATACACAATGAGGCCTTGTCTCAAAAAGACACAAACAAATACAAAAAATAAAAAGATAATGTTAATCTATAATATTTTGGCAAATTACATTATATATTTCTTAGTAACTATGTAAGGTATCTAAGAATCCTTGTCAAAGATTACACAACATATATTACACACAGAGGTGGCAATAGTCGCCAATTAGCAAAGGACATCATTTCATTGAGACACATTATTTCATTCCAACAAAGGACATTCTTAATCAGAAAATTCAGATGTAGGTGTGTTTCCTTCTTTGAGAGGAGAGGACATTGGGGACTGAACTCAAAGCCTTTGTACTGAGCTAAACTCTCAGCCTAATATTTTTGTATTCTGAGAGAAACATGCTATGTTACCCAGCCTGGATTGCAACTTTACATACTTTAAATACTCCTGCCTCAGTCTCCCAGAATGCTGGGACTACAGGAGTGCAAGGATAAATCCAAGGCTTTCCAAAAATAAAACATAAAAACTTGTACCCAGCAATATGTATTTTCATACCAATTAATATTACAGGGAATTCACAAATGAAAATACAAGTCACAAAGTCTGCAAGAATTGAGGAAGCTCTGAGTGGAGTTCTGGGGTGACAAAAAACCAGGGTTGCTATAGTGGCATGGAGTGGGGAGGTCTAGATGCAGGGAAACGGGGCTATTTAGTTAAGGGTGTATCATTTATTGCCCCATAGCAAGGACTAACGGACTTTGGATACCATCTAAAACAGGGGAAAGCCAAATCGAAAGGAGAAGTGGTCCTCATAAGGGCCTGGAGGACTTCTAAGGGCTCCACTAGTAACACCTCGCCTTAGGGGCAGGGCCAGATTTGGCAAGCTGAAGCCCACTTGAAGAATGGGAGCTCGGCAAAGGAAATTTTAAAAGGGATACTTCTTTCCATAACACCCATAGAATAATACTATGTATATCAAGTGGCTCCTTACAGAATAATAGATGACATGAGGTTTCACTTCAGTAAGTCTTTTCATTCTGAATATCTCGTAACTAAACCACCTAATCTTGTAGAATTGCACCAAACCCGATGTGTAAGTAATTAATATAGCTTCACAAATCTTTTGAGCAAGGTAAATGACATTTATTAAATCTCTGTTAACAACTTCACAACTGGGCCATAATTTATGCTCTCACTGCTGAGCACCAGGAACCACCAATGACACAGGCATGACCGTCCCATCAGGCGGCTTTATTATTGTTATTATTACTATTATTTTATTTATTTTTTTTTTTTGTACCACGGATTGAACTAGGGTCCTTGTGCTTGCGAGGCAGACACCGGAACCACTAAGCTAAATCCCCAGCCCCTGCTTTATTATTAATTTTATTAGTAAGTAGACCAGTAAAAGTGATTCAATGTTTTGTACCACCTGTGGTACAAAATGCCTGATAAGACAGTCACCCATGCAGTACTGGTTCACGTCAGTGAGAATGTGTTAACATAAATGTAGTGACAGGGCTGGGCATTTAGCTCAGTGGTTCTGCTGCCTGCCTCGCAAGCACAAGGACCTGAGTTTGAGCCCAGGTACCAAAAAACAAACAAAAAAAGATAAATGTAGTGACATTTAAATTTGATGAATCTGCATTTAATTAACCAGCTACATGGTTTATTTACAAAAAGTTGATTTTTTACAAAAAGAAAATTTATTTTTCATATCTGGAAAATTACTTCATGAATCTGAATAAATGAACAGTCTAAGTGACCCACATTGCTTAATACATCTGCATTTGTGAATCCTCAAATCAAACATTTCATACAAAATACAAAGAAATCTGCATCTGGTCTTTTAAAAGCTTAAGGCCAATTTTGTTACTTTAGGTGCATTGTTTCTATCTAAAAATCTGTAAACCTTTTATTGCGGAAAGCCAAGTTAGTTAAAAGGCAGTTAGACAGGGCTGGGATCTCAGCACAGAAAACAAACTACTTCACCCACTTACTTATCCTAGGGATAAATAAAAGGATTGATATTCTAAGTAGACATCAATTACCTTAATTGGGGATCAAACCATCCCTAGCTAGCCCATTCCTTCCAGGATATCCATGTACACTTGCTACATAATTAGCTTCCCCACTTAATCAATATTACCCCTGTGACTGTATTTATAATCTTATTGGCAGACATGGCTTTGTCTCATAAAACACCTTTAAAAAGCAAGGTGGGTAGGAAACCTTAGCCCCTTCAATTCCGATATAAGCCTAATTCCTTTCCCAGTTGGCTGCTAATATCTCTCTCCTGATGTTAGCTCATTCACTCATGGATGAAATCTCTCCAAGCTAGCTGCTGCTATTTCTCTCTCTCAGTGTAAGCCATCCACACACAGATGTAATAAACTCGGCTTTTCCCAGTTAGCTGCTCAAATCTATCCCTGATTTTAGTCCCTCATTTTACTCTCTGTTCACTGCAATAAACTTTTCCTCACAACAAAAAGCCTGTCTCCAAAAATGGCTTGACATGTGCTGTTTATAACATCATATACATCTGTACAAAAGACAGTTGTTCTAAACAAAAAAAGATATCACAAAAGGAGCCACACAAGTAGGCACATTTCTTCATACTTCTATGCAACATTCTTTAATAAAGGTTCAGATTTCTGCTAATCCCTTTTTCTCCAAGTCTTATTCATCCTTTTTGCTCTATTGCACCAAGGACTAAAGAGTCACAAGCAATCCCTTTGGTCTCTGACCCCAGGACAAGTCAAAATAAGTAAACTGGACAGGTCAAGCTAGTACAGTTGGAAACACAGGAGCTGAGTGAATCACTCTCTCACCTCTATTCAACTGTAAACACCACACCACCCTGATGATTATCCAGCTTCCATTACATAGTTAGAAATAGGGAAATTGAGTGAGCCACTCATTCTTGATTCAGCTATAAACATGAACTTAATGATTGTCCATGCTTCACTTGGTGGCCCTAAAAGAGGTGTAGAATAAAATAGCAAAGCCTAGGACGTCAAGATGCTTGAGGCATGAGGAAAAAAAACCAAAAAACAAAAAAAAAACATGCTTGAGGCAGCATATTACTGACACAAGTGAGAGACACAGGGGGAAGCACCTAGAGTTATAGGTGTCGGATTCTGTGAGGACTGGAGGCCTGAGTTATGGAGTCCCTTTTTCTCTTTTTCCATTTTGCCTGTTCCTGCAACTACCCTCCTGTAATTTTCAATAAACGAGCTACTCACTACATAATACGAGGTGTGGTGTGGCAATTCATTCCTTCTCTTACAAGGACCTGGGCTATTTTTGCTCATTCACGTACAACAGAGTGGACCACAGCATTCAGGAAGGTGCCAAAGCCGGGTCTCCTGCTTTCACCACGGGGTCTTAGTCCTAAGGGACAACTTGAGGGAGGTTCATTTTTTTTTGCTTCCTCAAAAACAACAGACTCATCAAAATCACACTCTTGGGGAAAGTGGCATAAGGAGTTAATCCTTTAGCTGCCCTCACATTCCACAAGGAAGAGAAACCACGACCCTCTACACAAACATACTGAAAATGTGACAAGCTCAACTTGACCCCTTGCAAGTCTGCCGCACTAGCAGCACAGACCCTTTAATAAACTGAATTAAACCTTCCATTACTGACCTTAGAGCTATAACCTCCGCCGCCAACTCCTGGCACCTGAGAGGTGACGGGCCGGCTAGGGAGCCCCCTCCCAAGGCAACTATCTCTCACGCGGAGAGCAGAG
>NW_022947560.1:0-235 GCF_012274545.1 Fukomys damarensis | reverse complement strand
AGTACTGTGTTAAGCCCTACAAGCCCACTGTGCAATCCCCTGTGCCCACTGAGCCCCTGCAAGCACAGTTGCGCACCGAACTCTACTTCTTTCTTCACATCCACAAGTTCCTACTGTCCTGGCTGCCTCCACTTCACATCCCCTGTGCTCATTTTCTGCTGACTTCTTTACGTGGCTTTGCACAGTTCTACACTTCACCACCCATGTCTCCCATTTCCTGTGTGTCCGTTAATTA
>NW_022947559.1:0-230 GCF_012274545.1 Fukomys damarensis | reverse complement strand
GTAGCTGCAGCTCTGAATACATTTGGTAGATTTTCTCATTATGAGATTTTAAAACATAAGAGGGATGTAAAAGGAATAGTTAGATCTGTGTTAGGTAGCACTGAGCTACCTTTGAAAAGTTTGGCAATAATGGTGTGCAACATGATATCAGTTTATCTATGCCACTTAAAAAAATACCAAAAGGGAGACACTATTTTCAATTTATTATATCTAATGTAATTTTAAAATGT
>NW_022947558.1:0-357 GCF_012274545.1 Fukomys damarensis | reverse complement strand
GTGGTTTTTACCTCAGCCTTCATATTTTCTAGCCTATTGTCATGTAAAATTTTAGAGAATAAATTTGCATCCCCACCACCTTAAATTGTCTTTGTCTTAACATTATCATAACTACCCATAAACCCTAAGACAATGAGGAAAATTTCCTCCCTTGCAATAGTAACAGTGTACATATCTATGCAGTGTATTGGCTCTTGAACAATTTTACTAATGCCTGTGCTTTCTGTGGTTTTATGTCCATGAAATTGTAGTACAATTTTGTTTTATCCCATATGAAAGATCATATACAAAAATTTTAAATAATTGGCTCAATGACACTTATATTAATAGAGTGATGTCCAAATTAAATCATAAGTT
>NW_022947557.1:0-336 GCF_012274545.1 Fukomys damarensis | reverse complement strand
CAGGGGCACAGATTCCAGGTGGAGCTTTTGTGCCTCCTAATTTAATACAAATGAAAGGAAGTTAACATGCTATTTGAGCTACAATTCTCCCTGCCATAAGAATAAGAAAGTATATGTACAGGTGACTCATGAAGACAGAAAAATTTGGAACTATGAAGATAAATACAAAAATTAAAGCAGCTGCTTCTTGTTGGAAGAAGTAATAGAAGAATGTGTAGGTTATTTACATAATGTACTATACAAGTAATAAAATGTAAACTTTTTTAAATAGACAAATACAGTAGCAACATTATCCTCTCAAACTTGTACATAGTTGGATAAGTTATTGATAAATAT
>NW_022947556.1:0-8155 GCF_012274545.1 Fukomys damarensis | reverse complement strand
ATGCTCTATCTGAAAGTCCATGTAAAGAAGCCACCTTCTCTTGGTCACAGGACAGGCTAGGGAGAAACGAAGAGAGAGGCCTTTGAGCAGGGAACATGGGCACCCGCTTGTGCACCAAGGGCCGCTGTGAGACCAGTCGTCAAGGGGCGCTGCACTGTAATACTTCAATAAGCTAAAGTGACTCCACGCTAATAGGCCAGACTGTGCTTCTTCATATGCTAATTGCTACCTTGGTTAACAGCTCACCCAGGGGCAAATGGTATGACAAAAGGTGACCCTAGAATATTTCCTGCTCCAGATAAGCAATGTGTTTGCAGTCTTGTTCTGTGAATTCCCTGACTCTTATAAAAACCTTAAAACCTTATAAAAAGTACCTCAGCCCCTGAGCAGTTGCCTCTCTGAGCTACCTGGCTCCGGGAGTGCCGTCTGGCCAGACTAATAAAGGTCTATTTACCATCTAGCCTGGTGTGTTCCCTTCTGGGTTTCTCATTTCTCCAGCGAGCTCCGGGAGCCTCTCTGGGTGTTAGGGCCCAGCATCGTGGAGGCCTTTTTGGCTGTTCACGCTCCGTGGAGTGGAAGTGAGACTTTAAGTCTTACAGCACCAGGAGCATCATGGGCCCAAGAAGGAGGAGGGCTGCTGCCGCAGAAGCACAGCTGGAAGTGAGCCCTGCTAATGGCCAGGCCTGCTGCACTAAGCCATGAACCTGCTAACAGACGTGTGTGGTGCACAGCAGAGCTCCACACGAGCATGCTGCCCCACAGGGCCCTCCAGAGGGAAACTGGGTGACTTCGTTGCTATCATTTATGGGAAGCCACTGCTTTCATGGAAGACCAGATGTATGGTATACGAGAACTCTCTACTATTCTCAACATCTTCTAAAACTGTTCGAAAAACTAAAGTTCCTTTCCATTTCCAAAAACTTGAAAAATTAGATTTCCTCAATCATCTACTGATTAAAAGTTTAACATTTCTAAATATTTACTCATAATTCAAACCACAAGCCCAATACCATAGTTTCTCTTAAATGCTCACAAATTAAAGGGTAGACAAGCTACACACAACACAATAACAGTGAAAAGGTGCTGGGTGATCTCCCACAGATGGAGCTGGTGACAGCAGCTAAGGCGCCAGCTCCTGAAGACCACCTGTGCAGACCCACTCTCTCCTCCTGAACTACCAAGATGTGGAGAGCACAGACAGAAGGGCCTGCACATGGCACCTGGCAGGGACACAGCGGCAAGCACAGGTGTGCCAAGGACCACGGCCCCTCCTCCCAAGGCCTCTCTTGGCCCCCTAAGCAGCAGCAGCAGCAAAGAGCAAGACACTGCGCAGAGCTTCAAGCAGCTAAGTACTGTGGGACACCGTTCAAAGCAGAAAGACGAGACCTGTTAAAGGTGATCTCTTGGGAAGGGCAAGCTGGAAATCATCAGACCTCACAACACATAGGCTCAGCCAATCGTGCAATCTCTGAATACATTCAGGGGATCTGTCTGCACTGCAGCACCTGCCACGACGGTACAACACAGGAGTAAGGAATGCTTGCCAAGGCCTACAGCTACCTTTACATTCCGAAAAAATGGCTGTCACATGAGAAGAACCACAACAAAAGAACAAACACCAACTAGGAAGCATACCACGACTGAAGGACCACAACCAAAATGAGTAGGAGACCCAGACAAAGGAGAAGACTGTGGAAAATACAGAAAAGATCTCAGGGCACAGAAGGAACCTGGTGAGAAGGCCAGGGGACGGGAGGAACATGGTAAGAAGGACCAGCGTACAAGTTAACGAAGCCCGAGCAGCAGCAGACAGAGAAGGGCAGAGAGACACAACTCTGAAGATCACTCCACAGGTGCAGTGAGAGCCGGGCAGACTACGTGCAGGTGTACCTGCACACTCAAGTGCACACACACGCTAGAGTAGTGGTGGTGAACCTATGGGATGCATGTTATTGTGCTCCTCTATAGAAAGGTGTTAAACCAAAACCTCAGCATCCAGGTTTAACTGCAGTGTTGGCACTGTGTGGTAAGTACGTGGGTGCTGGGTTGCAGTCTGGGCACTTGTTTCTACAGGGTGGTAAGGATGACACACTCAAGCAGAGGGTCTCCACGTGCAGTGGGCCTCACTCTGCCTAGCAAACTGTATCTAAACATGCTCCTGGGCCCAGCGCCGGGGCCTGGACTAGGTTCCCAGAACACCTTGGAGGTGCGGCACAGGGGACCGCACTCTGGGACCAGCTCCAGTGGGGTTTGAAGACAGGTGGGCATCACGGTGCTAACTTCCTGTTGAATGGTTCCTGTCATTATTTGAAAAGTTTGAAATATTCCTAAATAAAAAGCAGACAAAAATGAAAAAAGACTATTTAATGTAAGTGTGAGAATTTGTTGCCCACAAAGAATTCTTCAAGCAGAAGACCAAGGCCCCTAAACCGAAGCCTCAGGAAGATGTGGGCTGCATCAGGGTGGACGCGGTATGGACCCAGATGCACCCACTGACTGTACAGCAAGGTTCCCACGTCCCACAGGGCTTCAAATGCATGGGATCGAGGCACGTGACCAGGACAGCACAGGGGAAAAGGGCCAGGCAAGTGGAGTTAACAGTACTCTACAATCTTCACACTGCTCAACTACCAATTGAGGCTTCAGTGAATTACAGACGAAGCTTTTAATTACCAGGGTAAGGACTAGCAAACAAATGGGAGGGGGCCAATGACATTCGAGGCACGTGACCAGGACAGCACAAAGGAGAAGGGCCAGGCAAGTGGAGTTAACAGTACTCTACAATCTTCACACTGCTCAACTACCAATTGAGGCTTCAGTGAATTACAGACGAAGCTTTTAATTACCAGGGTAAGGACTAGCAAACAAATGGGAGGGGGTGCAAATGAAATTGAAAAAAACCCAAACAAAAGCAAACAAGAAAGGAAAAATAGCACACAGAACAGGCGGAAAAAACAGAAGTAGTGCCATAGGTTATTTCAATACAAATCTGTCACGGGTTGCAATAAATGCAAATACATAAATATTCCAGACATCCAAGCTGGCAAATATTCTTTAAAATTATCCCCACTTTATAAAGCATTCACATTAAATACAAATATAACCAGGCATGGTGGTATACGGCTGTAATCCCAGCACCTGGGAGGCTGAGACAGGAGGGTTACTTTGCATTCAAGGCCAGCCTGGGCTCCACAGTGAGTTCAAGGCTAACCTGAACCACACATAAAGACAGACAAGTATAAAGATAGGCTGAAGTTAAAAGACACAGAAAAAGCTACTTTGCGTATACTCACCAAAAAAAATGCGTTATACACTACATACATACTGAATGACGTTGCAAGGTAAAAAGCATTACTAAATACAAGGGAGAAAATGTCATACAAACAAAAGGATAAAAGCTCGAGCCTCAAAACATAAGCAAAGTGGGACTACCAGGACTTCTGGTGGCAGAGGGCCTGGGTGCAGCTGTGGAGGGTCTGCATGCAGCGTGGCTGCTTCTGGGAGGGGGAGGGGAAGGGCCCAGGAGGCGAGGGGAAGCTGACCCGCAGGCTGAGCAAGGTGCAGACCTGCATAGCCCAGCCAGAGGAAGAAGCAACACAGCCAAGTTGTAGGACAGCAACACGTGCCGATGACCATGGCGGTGCCTGGCGAGGTCTGTATAGCTGTGCCCCACCCCGTCTGCAATAGAAAAACCACCGCAGTCCTCCAGTAAAGCAGGAAGCAACAGACACTGATGGGTGCCATGGGCACCTGGCAGGTCCTCTCACAGCAGACTCTGGAGAGCTCTCTCCAGGACACACGCGTTCACTGCGCAGCAGGGAGCATGGACCACAGCACGATCATTCACACGTTTGCCGGCAGCAAACACAGCCATGGCAGAATGGAAACGACCTATGCTAGTCCACAGCCTCGGGGGTGCTCAGCGCAGGCCACAGTCCCCCGCTTGAGGGAGCCTGGCTGGAAAACACTGTCCACCCAGAGGACGAAGGATTCCATAAGAAGGTGGGGGATCAGAAGAGGACAAGGAGGCGGCCCTGGCCAGCGTCTCTTCCCACTGTCTGTCCCCAGCCATGGCCATCCTCCCTCTGCACTCCCAGTCGAAGGACTCCATAGAAATATAGGCCTTACAGCTGGCCAAAGGATTGAGAAGAGTAAGAGGAACCAGAAGTAGAACACGGCAGTAAAGAAATGGAGCCCAGCAAAGAACAGTTGTGAGCACACCCAGAACCACTGCAACACCGTTCAAAGAAGGTGGGCCCCACTCGCTTCCTGCAGAGACCCAGGGAAACAGCTGCTCTGCCCCCCCCAGGGCAGTGGCCCGTGTCACCCCAGGACAGCTCCCCACGTGTAGGTCTTACTTCTCTGAATTTGTGGTAGAGCCGGTCACTCTGGTGAGCTCGGATTGTGATTTCCGAGAGATAGAGAGGGATACTTGTGTAATTCAGCACTTGCCACTTATCCTGAACCCTGAAAGACAAGACACGCACGGGTCGTACCAGGCCAGGGAATAAACACCATAAAAGGGGCTAAATTGGATGTTTTAATCAGCCATACAGAAAATCCACACACTAAGACAAATGCTGCTATGTCCCAAGCTCCCAGCTCAGAAGCACAAACTCTGCACCGAAGACCTTGCCTGTGAGATGACCCCACTTGGGAATCGAGGGCGAGCGCAGCCCAAGCAGGAACCCTCAGACAAAGGCTTCTGGGAACAAGGGCGCTCCAGTAATGAGAAGGGGCCAAAGTGAGCTCTGCACACAGGGACAGAGGAGCACCTACGCTCAGTTGCGTCACGGTGCTGTGCACACAGGGAGCGCTCCCTGAAAATAAACGTGCACAATTTATGCCTTCCTGGGGAAAGACCAGGAGCAGTGGCCGCCCCCAGTGTCCTGCTGCTGCTCCTGCACATGCCGCGTTGTGGGGCAGTCAAGTGACAAGGCCCGTGGAGCCTGGGACCCCAGGTGATCTGACACCATCACTCTTGCAAGGTCCGAGGTTTCGTTTTCTTGGCACTAATAAATACAAATCAGGGACACTCTCCTGCTTTAACTACTTCATTTTGATAAGTGCTAAAGTATTTATACTTAAGCCATAATTTGCTTACTTTAAATTTAGTAAGATAAAAAACATCTTTAAGCTTTTACAAAGCAGCATTAAAAAGTTTCCTTTTTTATGGGCTCAAAACAAAGAAAATAATGATTTCTTATGGACTTTCCCACTGTTAGGCAGTGGGCACTTCCTGTTTGTGAAGGCTCCAGTGGAGGCTCTGTGATGTTCCTGAAAGAGCCTAGACCCACCACAGCCCAAGACTGGCCGCCAGGGCCACAGAGAGCTGCCCACAGGTCCTGGGGTCACACTTCCAGAGGGCCACAGAGACTGAGGCGGGCTGAGCACCCCCAAGTGTCCCAGATGCCATTCTCCAGAACAGGCAGCAGGATCACTGTGCCCACGCGTGCGCTCCTAGGTGCATTTATGTGGGTCTCTCCTGGTCAGGCAAACAGCTGCAACGTTCGTACATCAAGACTGTTTTCTCAGCTTTGGTGTCAAGTTAGTTTTACCCGCTAAAAAATACTCAAATACTTCCAGAATCTCAAACAAGCAATTTGTCAAGTTTGTAAAGGGCATACAGCAACTGTATTCTGCTACACTGCTTTTCCTGGTTGTTACAAAGCCAATACAGGCATCAGACAAAATCCCGCACAGTACCAAAGTGAAGTGTTTGGCACTGCCCTCCCAGCTGCATGCGGGTTCCAGAGGGAAGTGCGGGTGGCTCTCCTATATGGTGTTTCAAGTACATTCCAGACACATTTCAGTGATGAGTATGCATAGCTTCTTCACTTTTTACACAATTATTCTATAATGTTACTACACTTTTTGAGGTGATCTCAAATTAAAAACGTCAACTAAAAATGACTTCTTAAACATTAGTAAGTGTCAAGGTGGCCGGGGATGACTTAGCTTTCTCTGGATTTGAAAATCCTAAGAAAATGCCAGAAAATGAAAGCACTTAATGGCTTGTATGTGGACTACATAGAACAACAGGGCCACCTACGGTGAGATTGGCTGAATTACAGTCGACAAATAACCCCTGAATATCTCTCCAACATAGGCTGGTGTTTTTTGAAGATTTAAAAAGGAAAAGCCACTGTCATTATTGCACAGCACATTTAAGCTGGTCTCAGTGGGTCAGCAGGTGCCAGGTGAGAAGAAGAAGAACAGCATAGGGCACAGTTCCAGGAAACCTGTAGGTCTGGCCTGATACATTCTGGACTGGAGATAAACAAGGAACAGTCACACCAGGAATCGGTTTATGACTCAGGAAGCAAAAAGCAGTGAAAGAAAACATTCTGTTCACAGAGCACTTAATTTAATTAGGAAGAACTGAAACACAGAATGAGAATGACATACGCTAAGTGTGCAGCCCAGAGGTAAGAGGCACTGAGGCCTGGTGTACAGTGTGAGGGCCGCACCATGCATTTTAAAACAATAGAGTGAGGCAGGAGGACACCAGAACATAAAATCGCAAATGAGGTTTATGACTCCACTCTTTCCCAGGTAAGAGAAAGTATAACTTCCCCACAGCCTGCTGTCCACTTCCTCCTGAACTCTGAGTACCGGGTTCTGTAGGAGATACTGAGGATCCACCAGCTACAGGCTCGCAGCACCAGAAGTCCACCTTGTGGAACTGTTGCAGGGGTCTCTGCGGGAAGGTAAGGCAGACAGCGGGTGGCAGGGACCGCAAGGCGGTTTGGGCGAGGGAGGGCCTGCACATCTGGGCACTGGGCTGGCAATCGGTGAGCCACTGACCCACGCTGCCAGAAAGAAAGGGGTCACTGTGATGTCAGTGACAAGCAACCTGAGGGGCGTGCATGAGACGGGGTATGCAGGGCCGAGCCGGAAAGACAGGAGACAGAGACCAAAATAAAGAACACAGCAACCTGCAGCATGTGACTCTGGGAGAGGAGGCTTCAGGCTGGGGTACAGCGCATTGAGGAGTCCGGGTCCCCAGGATTCAAGTCTGAACAGATGCATGCAGCTCATGGCACCATGCCCTGCACAGCACCAGCCAGGGTCACCCGGGAGCTCCCGAGCTACAGTCTCCTCACTGTAAGTGCAGGAAATGCTCCTGCACATCCTCCAGACACAGCCCCATTGTATGGTGGTGACTGCACAATTTCAGATGAGAAGATAGGCAAGCAGTTACAAGAAAGGGAGGGTGCTTACCACGGTTCAGAATGGTGGAGTAAAGTGGATCTCTCTGGCAAATTCTCCAACAGACGCACACATACGTCTAGACCAGTGGTGGCAAACCTATAGCACACGCACTGCAGCGGGCTGTTTGTACCACCAAAAGCTCTAAAAGGTCACCATCACTAGTCTAGACAAACAGAAGAGACTGACAGTTTCAGCTCTAACAAATAAAGAGATAGGAAGCTGTCACACCTGTACACCTGTTTTCACAACCAAAAAAATAAAAAAAAAAAAAAAACTGAAAACCAATTACAGGCATCCTTTAGCATCCACAGGGGACTGATTCCAGGACTCCGTGGGTGCCCAAATCTGAAGATGCTTAAGCACCCTCACCAAAAAGGCAGGGAATTCCCATGTAACCACGCCATCCTCCAGTACATCTGCAAGAATCCCTAGATTCCTCATGATGCCTGATACAGCGTAAATACCATGTACACAATGTCACACAATACGGTCTAGGGAACGACAAGAAAAAAGTCCATACGTGTTCAGAGCTACCACAACTTTTCTGGAATATTCTTATCCAAAGGTGGATGAGTCTGTGTATACGGAACCTGAGGCTATGGAGGGCCACTGTCCTTCTCTTAAGAGACAGGAACACTGTACTGCAGCACTTTCCAAGGAACTGGTATACTAAGAGAGGACATCAAGAGGGCCTCTCTAAAATGCTCAGTCACATCCAGGGAAGGCAGCTGAGTGTGCTGCTGCACACCTGAAATCACAGCACTCTGGAGAGCTGGGGCAGGAAGTCACCAGTCTGAGCGCAGCTTGGGCCACTTAGTAACCTAATGGGAACCTGCCTCAAAATAATGAGAAAGGGCTGGGACTGCAGCTAGGTTCAATCCCCAGCACCACCAAACAAAACAAAACCAGAAATAAATATGGCCAAAATGAATTCACATAC
>NW_022947555.1:0-244 GCF_012274545.1 Fukomys damarensis | reverse complement strand
AGTGAGAAAAAACAGCGACTCATTTAAAATTGGAGAAAAGTTTTAAACAGGTATTTCACTGATGATAATAATATATGACTGCAAGAAGTATATGAAACGATGCTAAATATTATTAGACATTAAAACAATATAAGTGAAAACCACAATGGAATGACACTACACAGTTATTAGAATGATAATAATAAACACTGATAAAAGTATACATCACTACACATTGATGAGGTTGTAGACCAATTAGTTAGCT
>NW_022947554.1:0-261 GCF_012274545.1 Fukomys damarensis | reverse complement strand
TACTGAGAATCAAACTCAGGGCCTTATGCTTGCCAGGCAAGTGCTACACTGCTGAGCTACTCCTCTGGCCCTCAGGGAAATTTTTAAAATCATTTTTTACAGCTTTAGATTCTCAGACGCAGCAGCGTCTTAAGCGAAAAATGAATCTTCCGCACGATCCATTTGAACGTTCCCATGGAAAACAGAATACTCCGCAACGGCAGGCCTCGCTTCTCCATACACCTGTGGACACAGAAGGAGCATCAGGCGACCAGAACGGGG
>NW_022947553.1:0-207 GCF_012274545.1 Fukomys damarensis | reverse complement strand
GTCCAGGAAGGAGGGAGGGAGGAGGAGGGGGAGAAGAAAGAAGAAGGAAGAAAGAAGGGAGAGCAGGAGGAAGTAGAGGGAGGAGAAAAGGAAAAGGAGGATAGAAGGAAGAAGAGAAAAGGAGAGAAGATCAAAAGAGAGGAGAGGAGTGGGGAGAGGAGCAGAGGGGGCAAAGGAGGGAAAAGGAAGGGATAGGAAGAAAAGGGA
>NW_022947552.1:0-228 GCF_012274545.1 Fukomys damarensis | reverse complement strand
AATTCCTAAATCTTAAGACATTGGGCCAATGCTTTTCTGCTATAAAATGGGGTCTTCTGTAAATGAGCTCTTGCTTTTCAATTGTAAATTGAAAACTGAATCTGAGGGTTTTTTTTTTTTACTACAGACTCACGAATTCCACAAATCTTCACCCCAAGACCACACAAAAGCCCCAACTCCAGATGAGAATGCACCTCTCTCAAAGGTCTATTTTATGTCTATTTTTTA
>NW_022947551.1:0-684 GCF_012274545.1 Fukomys damarensis | reverse complement strand
GTAGGAGTTTCAGTCCATAGTCAACTGGCTTTAATGCGCTGGAGCTTCACAAAGTCTATTCCAGCGCAGGCAGATAGAAGCAGAAGCAGCAGCAAGAATGCCAGCTGCCCTCTTTCTGTCCTTTATATCCCATCCAGGTTATCTTCCCTGTGAGTGGATAGTTCTCACACCCAGGATGGTGTGAACTCATCCAGGGATAAACCACTGATGAATATGACAGCCCCATGATCCGAACACCTTCTGAAAACTCAACCTCTAAATATGTGCAACTTTGGGGGAACATTGTAAATCAAAATCATAAGAGTAAGGCAACCAAATTTTTAAAATTTAAAATGTCTCAGCATGCACTGTGTATATTTATGTATGTATATGCCAGCAGAGTTTATCCTTGATACTAACTTTATAGATATATATTTTCAAAGAGCTTCAAAATATGTGTTTATATAAACAAATTAATGTAATATAGCCAATGAAATTAAATTGTAACATTTTATATAGCAGTCAAAATCACATCAATTGATACTTGGTGGTGAGCTTCAAGAAATAAGGCACTGTGACTGCTTCCTAAAAATGTCAGATTTTAGAACAAATTTATAGCAAAGTGTTAAATGGAGGTGTTTAGATGAAATCATCTACATAAACAACTTTAAGCTATATTGATAGAGTAAGTAATTAGCCAATAAT
>NW_022947550.1:0-1899 GCF_012274545.1 Fukomys damarensis | reverse complement strand
AGTATGTAACATTCAATAAAAAACTAGTGCAATAATAATCATATAACAAATTCTCAGGGGAGATATTTTTACTTTCTGCTATGTGCTAAAAATATTTTGGTAAAATATAAAAGTGACTAATCAAAGGGGAAATAACAGTGACATTCAGGATAGTATCTTTCCATGTTTAGTTTCAGTGTAATCAGCTGTCATTTCTGTACCACATCACGGTGCTAATCAACAGGGTGAATATTGGTGCATCAATATATATTATACATTAATATATCAGTCCTTATAAAGGATGACCTAGATTCTCTATAACATGTTGTGGGGGAAGCCACATGGTAGATAACAATATAAATAAATGCAAATGAAACAATGACCAATCGCATCCTAGAAGAACCAAAGCAGTTTCATTCAAGAGCAAAGTTCAACTGGAAAAAAACAAAACAAAACAATATGAAGAAGCTATCGGAGGTCATGGCACATGTACCATGGGAATTTTCTTATAAACTCTTAACATTTACAATGTATTTATTTTTCTTCCTCCTTTTTTAATTGGAAATAGGACCCAGATAAGAACACTTACTCAAAAACATTACTTAAACCCTTCTACAGCCTACCAAAATGGAGACTATTAAATATTGTGACCATTCCTTCATAATACTTATGCTTACCTAAAATAGCAGATCATTCACTTCACAAAGTCTCTCACTTGAAATACAGAAAACAAATCTGTTATTAGCCAAAGCAGTGTACAAGGATTTTCAAAGCCAGAATATTTAAATACTGCCGAAGTACTTTGTTTTGTAATACCATTAAGTAATGCAGGAAAAGCTCCTTAGTTTTTTTTCTTTACTTTGAAAATGATAATTACTTAGTGAGGTTTAATAATCAAGTTTGAAAAAAGTCTGAATATTTTCCTTTAATGTTAGCAGAAACCAATAATCTTTTAAAGAGAGATAGAAAACTTCTTGAAAAATCAAGACTGGGCTCTATCTTGTTTTGAAACTTATCTATTTCTTTCTTCTATGCCTAATTTCTTCCATGCTTTTGGTCTCTCCATCTGCATGGATGGTATATTTTTAAAAGGGAAAAAATAAATCTCCAAACTCAACCTCCACAGACTAGCCAAATCCTTTTAAATTCTATCCCTGTTAGCACCCTGAACTCCTGCACTGTTACCAGGGAGCAACAAACAGCTTAATCGGTACAGCTTAGAAGAAGAAGAAACGGAGAAAAAAGGAGAGAGGCTAACAATCCACACTGAAACATTCATTAAGAATGGCATGCCAATTAGCCCACTGCCAATCCTAGACAAGAAAGAGATATACCCAATACACAGGTACCTTGAGGCAGATTTCTGTGTGTACTTACATTGCATTAGTTCTCCCTTTCGGGCCCATTTATAATTTTAAAGGTTATCATTTTTTAATCACAAAAGAAGGCGTCAGAAAGCTAATCAGAGGGTTTAGCTGGAGCTGTCTATGTGACCATGTATACACCTACAAGCACAACAAGCAAGGGGTGCTGCTCCTAAACTAAAAGACCATTTATAAATCTGTTACAGTATCTTTTTATTCAAAGCATTAGAATAATTGATTCATATACTACAAAAAGAATGAGAATGTTATGCATTCTTCCTCCTTGGTCAGCTCACAGGCATTTTTATTCTGTTTTGATTTATTTTTCTGTAATATTTCCATGGCTTCAATGGCTCACACTCTAAATCTGAAAGACAGGTGTGGTTCTTAAGGAGTTATCATCAGCAGGGCAACCCAACTGTGGGAAGCTGGTGACTTTGACCCCTGGCTCTGCAGGGAGAGAGGGGTCCAGGTTTAGACTCTATACCTCTGCCACCACCAGGTGTCCCATTGATCCAGGGATGACAGAAGTCTCCTGGTCCCTTCTCAAGCTTGC
>NW_022947549.1:0-213 GCF_012274545.1 Fukomys damarensis | reverse complement strand
GACTCCAATGGCTATGGATTTTTTCAGTTCCAGAAGAACACAGCACAATGGTTTTGGAAGTGAGGGGGGAGTTGCACGTTTTCCAAACTGAAGGAAAAAGATGTGCAACTTGGAATTCTATAGGTAAAAAATGGGGTCATTTTAAGGAAATTTAAGTTACAGGAAAACTTAGCTGTTTTATTACTGTGGACCTTCTTTAAAGAATCAATAAAA
>NW_022947548.1:0-365 GCF_012274545.1 Fukomys damarensis | reverse complement strand
CAGTCTGGGAGCAATCCCAGGCACACACAGCAGTGATCTCATACCGCGTGGAAGATGTCTGATCGAGGTACGTGTACCTTTTGTGATGGAGCAAGGTACAGATGGCATTTACAAATCCTTTCCTGGGAGCGGAGCAGATGTCCAGCTAACGGACACGAATGGTACAAGTTGGAGGACTTCGGGCTTGGTTTTTCAGGCAGGAGGGAAGCTAATTGTGCAAGGGAACAAAAGTATGACAACGGCTGACCCATCTTGGCAGCGGGGAGGGGGACTAGAGCTGACAGCGGGACACAGCTTCTGGACTATTGATTTGGCTCTGAGCTCCTTAGTACACAGATGAAACAGGAAAACAGGTTATTTTCTTC
>NW_022947547.1:0-359 GCF_012274545.1 Fukomys damarensis | reverse complement strand
TGATATACATGGTGAGGGGATGTTGATCAGTTTTCTGTTATTGTAATAGAATAACTCAGATAAACAACTTATAAGGAAAAATTATTAAGGTTCATGGTTTCAGTACATAGTCAGTTGGTCTATGCATTTGGACCTTTGGTGAGGCCCACATCATGGTGGGGAGCATGTAGTAAAAGAAACTGTTCCTTTTATCTCAGCTGGGATGCAATGAGGGAGACAGAAAGTGACTTGATTTGTAATCTCCCTGGAAGGCACACACCCCAATAATTCCACCCCCACCCACTACTGGCCCCACCTCTTAAAGGGTCTTGGAGGGACATTCAAAATCCAAATGAGAGCAGGAAGTATTTAGGTGGCTG
>NW_022947546.1:0-319 GCF_012274545.1 Fukomys damarensis | reverse complement strand
TTGGAGGGCAAACCAAGAAAGGGTCTCAACAAAAGACAGTAAGAAAGACAAGGATGATGCCACGATTGAAATGGGCACCAGGAAGAGTGAAAGATGAGAAAGTTGAAATGGGGGTGGCGTGTACCAACGACTATTTTGAGAAAATTTTCAGTATAAGGGATTGGTAATTGAAAGCAGTGAAAGGATCTTCCTTTTTCCCTTTCTTTTTTTCTTCTTTCTTTCTTTCTATATGATAAAAGATGTCTTAAAGTGTAAGGAAATCCAATGGGACTTGTGTGTGATATGAAGGAACTGATAAGATACCCTACATTATGTTTGG
>NW_022947545.1:2925-3175 GCF_012274545.1 Fukomys damarensis | reverse complement strand
CCCACACTTGTAGTCATTTATGAGGTACAGTATTACAATTTGATACACGCACATACTGTGTAATGATCAAATCAGGGTAAGTAGCATGTGTGTCTTAGAGAGTTTATCATTTCTATAGGCCGAGAACCTTGAAACTTCCTTTCTAGTGACTTGGAAATGTCTACATAGCTGTCGATGTTAGTTGCTCTCCTGCGCTGTAACTACTCCCCCAGCAATTGTATTGTGGTCTCATCCACCAGCCCTCTTCTGC
>NW_022947545.1:0-1953 GCF_012274545.1 Fukomys damarensis | reverse complement strand
CTGAGGTATGGAAAGATGGCAGCTCTATCTTTAGTTCTTGGAAGAACCTCTATATTGATTTCCAATACACTCCCACCAACAGTGGAGAACAGTTCTTCCTCACCCTACACCCCATTCTCGCCAGCATTTGTTTTGTGCTCTCTATGATAGCCATTCTGACTGTGGTGAGAGGGAATCTCAAAGTAGCTTTGATTTGCCGTTCTCTGATGGCTAAAGATATTGCACACTTCTTCATTTCTTCATCTAATTATTGGCCACTTGTCCCTTTTTTGTTGGGTTTTTTTGGGGGGGGGCGGGTTAAGTATTTTTGTTTTTTTGTTTGTTTGTTTGTTTAGGGGTCTTTTTATACTTGCCATCGAACTCAGGATCTTGTGCTTGCGAGGCAGGTGGTGGAATCACTGAAGTAAATACCTGGTCCTCACTTGTACTTCCTTGTGAAATGAGTGCTGAGTTATTTCGCCCATTTATTGATCAGGGTTTTCTGTTATTAAGTCTCCTAAGTTCTTTATAAGAACTTCGACTCCATTTAAAACTCCATTGTTGGGAAAGTAGCTGGCCAAGACTTTTTCCCTTCTGTAGGCTGCCTCCTCATTCTGTTAATTGTTTCTTTTGATGTGCAGAAGCTTTTTAATTTGATGAGGAACTCCTGCAAACCAGGCTCAGGAAGCAAGGAGCTCATTGGGTTTGAAAATTGTCTCAGGGGGAGTTGGGAAAGAGAACAAAAATCTCCACATCAACATTCAAAGTGGAGGGGGTGAAGGGAGGGCAGGGACAAGGGGAAAAATGAGAATCAAGACCTATTATGTAAAGGTAAAGAATCCCAATGATGAATGTAATTGTATTGTATACCTAGACTGTACCAATAACCTCAATAAAAAGGAAAAAAAAAGCATTCAAAGTGATTTAGACTCTTAGCATTCCAGAAATGTAGGCTAAATATTTTCATCTATTAAAATACCACACAGTCTTACCATTGCACATATATTAGAATAACCAAAATAAAGACATTTACAATACCAGGTGCTAACAAGGATGTGGAGCAGGTACAACCCTAATATACTCTTAATGAAAAGGCAAAATATACAGCCCCTTTTTGAAACAGTTTGGCAGCTTCTTAAAAGCACACATTTACCACATAATGCAACAACCCTGTTCCTTATATTTCCATAAGAGAAATTAAAACATACCAAAACTCACATGGAGATGTTTGTACGGCTTTATTCATAATTATAACCACTCAAATGTCCATTAACTAGCGAATGGATCAGCAACCTGTTGTACGTCCATCCATACAATGGACAACTCAGCAATGAAAAGGAGGGGAACATCATGGAATGACATCAACGGATCTCAAATGTGTTATGTGGACAAGGTGTCAACACTAACTTTTAAACTGTTATCACTGATAAGAGTCTAATCCACTCCTCTTGCAAATGGGTAAACTGAGGTGAAAATAGCTCATGTTGACATAGTGCGTTCATGAGGGAACATGAACTTCAGGCAAATTCTCCTCAATCCTCATGAAACTCATTTCTCCATCACCCTTGTGCGAATTAATTCCGGGTCTATTCTACTTCTGCAGCCCTGCCCCTCCCTGGACAACTCTCCAATCATATTCACTTGGTCCCAAAAGATCAGACTCCTAGCTCACCAGGGAAGCCCTTCCAATCTAAATAGATTCATTCTGTGTTAAATTTGCCAGATGTAGAAAATAAAAATACAGGTTGACAGTACAATTTGAATGTCGGATGAACAATGAATAATTTTTGTATAACTGTATTTATTATGTTGCATGGGATACACATATATGAAAAATTATGACTAAATGTCTTCAATTATGTTTGAAAATTTTAAAAAATTTAAAGGGGGGTGTAGAAGACTAAACTGCCGCAAATCTTTACTATTACTCAATTTGTATTTCTCTTTGCAGATCTATCTCAGGAGCTCTGCTTT
>NW_022947544.1:0-233 GCF_012274545.1 Fukomys damarensis | reverse complement strand
GGGAGCCAAGCATGTGCATGCCCCTTGCTTGCATGCAGAGTGGCTCTACAAGGACAGTGCATCGGGACTGTTTGTTACACAGCATTATTGGCCACTTCTGCCCAAGGAAGGGGAAGCTGGGGTGAATTACAGGAACGTTTCACTGCAGGTTTGTATAGATTGGGATTTTCGTCTGTGTGGCTAGACCAGCTATTTTCACAAACAGCTTTAGTTTTTGAAGAGGAGGTCGTCAC
>NW_022947543.1:0-1407 GCF_012274545.1 Fukomys damarensis | reverse complement strand
AAAATGGGCATCTGAAATGGATGTTTCTCAGACAAAGAAGTAAAAGCATCAAATAAATACATGCAAAAATGTTCAACATCGCTGGTCAATCGAGAGATGCAGATGAAAACAACACTGAGATTCCATGTCACCCCAGAAAAAATGGCTTCTGTCGAGAAATCAAATAATGACAAATGTTGCCAGGGTTGTGGGGAGAAAGAAACCCTTCTCCTCTGTTGGTGGGAGTGCAGACTGGTGCAACCACTGTGGAAATCAATATGGAGATACCTCAAAGAACTAGAATTAGAAGTTCCATTTCACCCAACTATCCCTCTACTGGGTATCTTTCCAAAATAATTAAAAGCTTCATTCCACAGTGAAATATGCGCATCCATATTTATAGCACACAGATTGAAATATCTAAAACTTAGAAACAGTTCAACTGTCCATCAGTTGGAGACTGGATAAAGATGTGATTTTTCAATAAAATGTAGTACTACTCAACAAAAAGAATGAGAAACTGGAGTCATTCATAGGAAAATGGATGAATATTGAGGCTATACTCATAAGTGAAATAAATAAGACACACATGCTCTCCCACCACCTGCTTGGGCCCATTCAGTGGATCTGTGCCATCCCCTGCCTGCTCTGCCACCAGCCCCAGCAAGGAAGGCACCCTTGAAACACCTCCATGACACACCCATGACACTCCCCCACACTCTCAGACTTCCTATTTGGGCCAGTACTTGGACCCACTCTGCAGAGGCATAGGTGGTAATAAAGGGTGTTTTCTGAGCTCCAAACTGATTCTCTTTAAAGAAAGGGCAGGGGAAACCTGTAATAGAACTGTGTGGAGTTCAACTCTGCCAGTTGGGGAACTCAATTTAGGCCTTGTGGCCTAAGGTCAGTCTGAGTTGTGGGGATCTGCCATTGGCTAGCTGAGATTAGGGGACTGGTCTGCACATGCACATGGCTGAGAACATGGTATATTATGACAGCAGAGACATACTCTGAAAGAGGCCCTTAAAATTCTTTTTTTTTCTTTCTTTTCCTCATTCCACCCTTCAATTTCTTTCTTTTTTCTGTCCTCTTTCTTCAACTCAATCTCTTGCTCCACCAAATTATCCCTCATCTCCATTTCTATTCCTGCTCCTACCCTAACTCAGACTTCTTCTTTTATCATTTTTTTCTTTATGTTCTTTTCTTCTGTCATTTAACCTCACTCTTGCGTCAGTAGTTTCAAGGGAAAGCAAGCCCCTGTTACTGTTAAGGGGATATATTCGTGTCTTTGCTCTTGCACTCTGTCTATCCCTTTTGAAATCAATAGTTTCGTAAAGATTGTATGGTCATTCTACGTCCTCTGGATTCACTTGAAACCTCCTCCAATACTTTCACTTATCTACTCCTCTTGTCCTAACTCGGTCTAAG
>NW_022947542.1:0-274 GCF_012274545.1 Fukomys damarensis | reverse complement strand
GAAATGGACCTAAAATCTGACAATGTGCAAATCCCTGCCTAATTGTGGATACCCAGAGCACTGGATGAAAATGTAAGCAAATCAGAGAAGAGGTTATCCTATAAGGCAGGGCTATACTGCATGAAAACTGTGGGTGTAATAGTTATCGAATGAGCACATTCTCCAAATGTGAATGTTGAGAATCTGGAGCTGGCTGGCTGGAGGGTGTGGGAGGACAGATGAAGGAAACTGAAAAGCTGGAAACCAGTGGAAATTTTTCTGCAATTAAGGGGAA
>NW_022947541.1:0-202 GCF_012274545.1 Fukomys damarensis | reverse complement strand
CCCAACAAGCCCACTGCGCAATCCCCTGTGCCCACTGAGCAACTGCAAGAACAGGTGCCCCCAAACTCTCCTTCTTTCCTCACATCCACAAGTTCCTATTTGTGGAACAAGTGCTGGCTGCCTCCACTTCACATCCCCTGTCCTCATTTTCCTGTGACTTCTTCACATGGCTTTCCACAGTTCTATACTTCACCACGCATGT
>NW_022947540.1:0-210 GCF_012274545.1 Fukomys damarensis | reverse complement strand
AGAGGTTCAGTTTGACGTTAGAACACAAACGCACTTTGCCGAGGGCTTCTGCGGTATAAAGTGAAGTTTTCCCCGGGAAACAGCTTCTCTCGCCGCTTAGCAACGTAAAGCGAAAGCGGTCAGTTTTATGAATGTGAAGTACTCCAAAGACAAAGGTGCTGCAACTCTGTGAGTTTATCAGTGAAGTCCACCTCTTCTGTGGAGTACAAC
>NW_022947539.1:0-217 GCF_012274545.1 Fukomys damarensis | reverse complement strand
GAGCCAGTGACAGACTTTGTGGTGAATCTCTAAGGGGCAGATACAGGTCAGCAGACTAAAAAAGTGTCAGAAGAAACTCAGATCTTTAAGAGATTTACCTTTGTTTTTTTTTTAACTCTGCCAAGGTTAAAAAAATCTAAACCCTCTACCATTGCTATTATGAACACTCAAAAACAACCACCAATAAAAAAGTGGAAAATTATATCAAACCAGATAC
>NW_022947538.1:0-215 GCF_012274545.1 Fukomys damarensis | reverse complement strand
TCTTAGGGGACACCTAGACTTTTCAGATATTGTATCTTTTCTACTCTACACTTGAATTTGAATATACTAATTGATGATCATTTAGATGTAAAACAGAAAGTATATCATGTAAAACCAAAGAATTAGACTGTGCCTTCACACCTTTGTCACATCTTTCCCTGACATAAGTCCCTATACACCATAGTAATAACACATAAAATAATAAACATGAAGCC
>NW_022947537.1:0-302 GCF_012274545.1 Fukomys damarensis | reverse complement strand
ATATACAAAGTAAATTTTCTTGTCAGTTTACATTAAATCTTTAATATATTTTTATATTTGATTGTGGAATTATCTATACTCACAATGTTATTAGCTACCAGATAAACAGCTAGTTTTGGTAGGTTACTTCTTCTCTCACGAACAGTTGTTATCCTGAGTGTCCCTAATTATTTATTTCTGATTTACATTGCCATTAGCCTGGTAGATCACTGAAGTTGTGGTCATGCTTCAAATTTCCACTTTCAGCGATGGAACATAATAAACCATAATGCCTATTTATAGGATGAACAGCAAGTTATCCT
>NW_022947536.1:0-320 GCF_012274545.1 Fukomys damarensis | reverse complement strand
AGTTTTCTTCACAGCATTTATTGGAGACCAGCCTTTCCCCATTGTGCCTCTGCAGCTTCTTTGCAGATGACAACTTGACCAAAAATGCATAGATTTATTTCTAGACTCTCTGTTCTGTCTCACTGACGTGTGCATTTCACACCATTTTCATTGCTGTCATTGTGTAGCGTATTGTAGAATCAGGCACTGTGATACTTCCGGCTTTGTTCTTCTTGCTCAAGATTGCTCTAGCTAGCCATGTTTGCATGCATACACGTGTGTGTGTGCACACTCATGTGTGCTTCCATGGGTATTTTAGGATTATTTTTCTATTTCTGTGA
>NW_022947535.1:0-236 GCF_012274545.1 Fukomys damarensis | reverse complement strand
TGACCACAGCTCTTTCTGTCCCTTATATCTTATCCAGGCTACTTAGGGTGGGTAGCACTTACATCCTTAATTCTAGTGCCTTTGAGCCTAGCATTACAGTGCCACATGCCCTAGATCCAGCCAAATCTGAAAAGACCCAACTATGACTCCATGAAGCTTTGAGAGGACATCTTGACCCAAGCCATAACACCCCTCAAATAACTGATCCATTGTTTATTTCCTGATTCGTAAGTGCA
>NW_022947534.1:0-483 GCF_012274545.1 Fukomys damarensis | reverse complement strand
AGAGAGAGAGAGAGGGAGAGAGAGAGATTGCTAACTGTAACTTGAAGTACCCGGGTAGAAGTTTAGCTACCTGGTATCGAAAGCTGCACTCTGATTTTAATGTACTTAATTTATGTGTGATTTTTATGGATCGGTGTGATTGTTAGACTGTTTATGACAATAAAGTCAATAGAAACTAAGAAGATTGCTGACTGACACTGAAGGAACAGAGAACTTCCTTCAGGCCCGTCTCGGTGACCCAAGGTGACCGGCAGGCAAATGGAGGTGTTGAGATGGCCATGCCACTCAGCGGTCTCACAGGACACAGGCCCGCTTCAGAACGCTCCACTCCTGGGTGGGAAGGAGCTCCCACAACTCATGGCAGGGGGCACAGAGAGTGTGGTCACCTGCTGCCCCAAACTCCCTTGCACCCCCAGGCTTCAGGTTTCAGGGTTCCTGGTGCACGCAGTAAGGGATATGTGGCTCCTGGGCCACCCTGGCAAG
>NW_022947533.1:0-203 GCF_012274545.1 Fukomys damarensis | reverse complement strand
CCAGACCCTTCCTCTTCCTTTTGCTCCTGCCTTGAAGTCTGTGGCTTGATTGTGTTACATGGTACTGTCAGTGTGTAATGCCAAAGGAATAAATCGATACATCCTGTCAGTCATGCACGGAAAACTTTGAACCAATATGAACTCTTATCTTTATGCATTTATTATCTGAAGTATTTGGTATGGTGATGGAAACCTGATTAACT
>NW_022947532.1:0-1077 GCF_012274545.1 Fukomys damarensis | reverse complement strand
AGGACACTGTCTCCTAGGCCCTTTGCCATTTAGCAAGGGCTTGTAATTTAGGTCCCACACCAGCACCGTGGAGGGCTTTCCGGATGTTCATGCTCCGTGGAGTGGAAATGAAACTTAGGTCTTAACACTGACAGATTCCTAGATGAACGTGAATTGCTCAAAATGAGCTAAGACTTAAATAGAACAATTCAATAATAGGTACTGCAACTGAGGTAGTAATTTAAAAAAAATCTACTAAGAAAGCCTAGGATCTGATGAATTCACTGCTGCATTCTACAAGACCTTCAAGGAGGATAGGATACTCATAATCTCAAATTCTTCGTGGGAAAAAACGCTTCCAAACTCATCTCTGGAAGCTCGTATTACCTTCACATCAAAATCAGAAAGGACGCAAGTAAGAAAACTGCTAGCCAATCTCTGTAATAAACAGACATAAACATTCTCAAAGTACTAGCAAACAATAGAACAAATCATCCAGAAGATCCTAGATTACCACAGGGTAGACCTCATCCTAGGAATGCAAGAATTGTTCAAAGTAATGAAAATCAAGAAATTAATGTACATATACAAAGATAAGGATTTAAAAAAATCACATAATGATCTCAACAGACACAGAAAGAGATTTTCATAAAATCCAATGTCTGTAGAAGGACACTGGACAAATGTAGCACTAGCTAGCAGCATAATAAAAGGGAAAAAGTGGACAGCTTTCCTTCAAGAACATAACAAGAACATCCACTACATCACTCTTGTTCAATAAGGTAACTCAAAATATTAGCCAAGCAAAATAAAGAAATAAAAGGGATACAACTAGGAGAGAACAAACTCAAACTATCACTGTTTGCCGATGATCCTTCCTCTAGATAGAAGATGCAAAAAATTTCACAACACTCTATTAAACAAGTTCAGCAAACAGTCACCAAATCAAGAGTTTTGCTATGCACCCATGATGAATCCTAAGAAAGAAATTAGGTAAACAATACTATTCACAATAGCATCAAGACAATTAACTACTTGGAAATTAACCCAACCAGGAAGTGAAGACCTCTATAATGAAAACTTAAATACATTTTTTTT
>NW_022947531.1:0-918 GCF_012274545.1 Fukomys damarensis | reverse complement strand
AAATATTCAAACCATTGCTTGTAGTCTCCTATTCCTCTTGACTCACACATCTTTTAACTTCTAATATATTTCTTTAGCACTAATATTTTCTCACAGTTTGTATCATTTACTGAGACTGTAACACACAATATAACATGGATGTTCCTTAGAATTATTTCATTCCTTCAAAGAAAAAAAATGTAAGACTCAACTTATCATATATATCTTCTGAGCCATTGTCTCCATATTGGTATGCCTTAGAATCACTAAAAGGCCTTGTCCAAATACAAATGAAGTAGTTCATGCTGTAAGGTACATGTATCTATGAGAACATGTCATGAACACAAAGTGTGCAGTTAATGGTTAAGAAAAATTGATTCAGAGATCTGGTTTAACTGAGTTCACTTTCTGAAAAAGTCTGTTAATGCCTCTGGATGAAGCCACCTTAAGCATTCCTAAATGATCTTGAATGTGTTGTGATTTTCTCTTATTGTATTATTTTAATAATTTATTCCCATGCATAATCCTAACTGTTCCATTAATATTTAGGTATGCCTATTTCTATGCATTAAGATAATTGTAATCAGAGGAGGATATGCATCAGGTGCCTGTAATAAGAATTAGAAAATACTGCCTATGTATTTGAAGCTTGTAAGATTTTGCTGGAAATAAATGAACCCAGTCTGCATTAGCAATTAACTGTAAGAGCCCTGACCCCAAGTAACAATGTGAGTGACATTCCGTCTAATCCTCTGGAAACTTCTTCCTTTAATTACATGAGACCAGGTCATTAATTAAATCAATAAACACTGAACAAATATCTAAATAAAAGAGTGAACAAATTCAGGGACTCTTATTAAAACTGATGGCAATAAACCTATCTTTTTCTGTTCCAATAATAGGGCTGAGGTTTAGCTCATTGGCACGCTGCCTGCCTGG
>NW_022947530.1:0-216 GCF_012274545.1 Fukomys damarensis | reverse complement strand
GGAAAAGTAACTTCTTCTACCATTGAGGCATTGACACAATCTATGACTCTATCTGGCTTTTCTAAAACAAGGGTCTCAGCTAGCAGATGAGATTGACCTGGAACTCACTGTGTAATCCAGCCTGGTTTTATGGGATTACAGGAGTGCACCACAACACCCAGCTCAAGGACTTTGTTAAATTTGACCTTGTGATGGGAGGAACTCAGATAGCCAAAG
>NW_022947529.1:0-210 GCF_012274545.1 Fukomys damarensis | reverse complement strand
GTCCACTTCTTATGGGGAGTACAACTGTAGTTCTTTTTGTTTGTAGGTCTCTGCCTGGCGGAGGTTGAAACACTGTATTGAGGCACTTTTAGCAGAGAAGCCCTTCAGTCCTAAGGGAGTGCCTAGCAGCTCTGAGTGCACCCACGCCTCCAGAACTCTGTTTACTTGGGGATAGGTTCAGTTTGATGTTAGAACACAAACGCACTTTGC
>NW_022947528.1:0-355 GCF_012274545.1 Fukomys damarensis | reverse complement strand
CTTGGTGAAAATATTAGCATCTTAAGAAGTCAAGTACAATATATCAGGACAATAGGAAAGATGACTTGATGGATCTGAAAAATCAGCAAGACCCCATCCTTCACAGGCTACAGCATGCAAAAGTGAAAGAGTTGGCTCTGAGAAGAGAGTCACATGGCCCACTGCTCAAGAAGGGCTGCCCAGGGAATCGGCTCTGTGAGATCTGGTTGACAGTGCTTTAGCATCCAAGCACTTAGAATCCTTTGCAGCAAGAATAAATGAGGGGCCAGCTACTGATCAACCTGTTGGCTGACCTTGTCATCACACAGGTGGCACGAGTTTCACAGACATGCAGAATGCAATAGCTTGGGGTTCA
>NW_022947527.1:0-227 GCF_012274545.1 Fukomys damarensis | reverse complement strand
GCATGAGGCTTTGGGGACCATCTAGACACAGCCATAACAAAACTCTTTGCAGAAAAAAAGATGCAATCACTGTAACTTCTGTCTTATTCCTTAAATGATGCTTCCAAATTCCCTACTCCTACCCTGTGCCTGCAGGTTACCAAGTTAGTCTTTTCAGTGTATATTGGAGTTGACCTTTACATACACACACAGGATACTTGGGATTTTGCATAGCGTTACAAATATAC
>NW_022947526.1:0-289 GCF_012274545.1 Fukomys damarensis | reverse complement strand
CATTGAAAGTTACCTGAACAAGCTGGAGAAACTCAACTTTGTTAAAGTAAGCCTTGAGCTATTTACTCAATTTGCTTTCTCAACCAGCAAATATTGAAAAGTATCTTACCATATTTCAGGTTCAGTGTGAGGCATGAAGAGCCTCAAGGCGCTCAACTGGGATGGCAGTGAGCACAGATGAGCAGAATCCATTTCCATGTAATATGCACAATAAGGTGGCTATTTACTAAGTTGAATGCATTGCCTCTGTGACTCTCTTTAAGTTGATGCAGGTACAAAGAACTGAGTT
>NW_022947525.1:0-230 GCF_012274545.1 Fukomys damarensis | reverse complement strand
ACCTAAGGGGCCTTCGTGCGCCTCCTTCCACAAGCTCAGGTGTGGAGGAAACGTGGGGCCCTTCATTTTCTCAAACTGCGTGTGCCGCCCTGCTGCGCTGTGGAAACATCAACCTTGGCTTTTACAGAGGTCCCTTCTCAGTCTCCTGGGGTCTCTGGAGTCTTTCCTGCCAGAGCCCCACCCTTCATGGCCAAGTGCAAGCCAGAACCCCTTCCTGGGCTGAAGGCCTC
>NW_022947524.1:0-206 GCF_012274545.1 Fukomys damarensis | reverse complement strand
AGGTTTTCATAGTTGTGTCAAGGATATGATGGGCACATAGTTGTAATTTCATTGACAATGATGCTAAGAAGTAATTTTTACTGAGCAATCACTGTGTTCCAGATACTTGGCTTTTCTCTGGCATAAGTAATCAATGACTCTGAAAAATACATTTTCTTTTTTTCTCCTCATTGACTTTATTGGTACATTTTAGGTATACATTTTCT
>NW_022947523.1:0-247 GCF_012274545.1 Fukomys damarensis | reverse complement strand
CAGTGCTGGCCAATCAACCATCACCTTCATCAGCACTGTCACTCAGTCACGGGGCTCTGGAGAACATTGCTCTTAACTGGGGAAGAGAGAGCGGGGAACCAACACGAATGCAACAACCTAGTTAACCCTCGTGCAGGAGCTGTATTATTTCCCTTGTACTTCCAAAAAAGGAGGGGGCTCTAAGGTCAGAAATAAAGGATTTCATTGTTTGCAACCTTGAGCTTCCCGTTTGTGCCTCTTTGTCATG
>NW_022947522.1:0-1281 GCF_012274545.1 Fukomys damarensis | reverse complement strand
GAGCGTGGACTTCTAGGCGACACTGAGCATCAGCCAGCCTCAGTGTGGCAGCCTCAGTGTCCTCATGCTGCTTGGCCTGCTGCTTCCTTCATCGCCTCTTCCATTGGGCAGGCCAGGCCCTAAGTGTGTATGTGGGAACGTTGTACATGGTGGTGGAGGCTGGAGAGTTTTCTATTGAGCATTTGCTGTATGCTGAAGTTCACAAATCTCCTAGAATCATCTCAGCCACAGCTTAGGAGAGGGGGTCAGAAGCCCATAGTTTATGTACAGCTGCACCTTTGTGAGAAGCGACCTGTTTTATTTCAATGCTGTTCATATTTCCCTTGAGCAGGTACCAGCTCCTGCGCATGATGAGAAGCTCAGGGTCTGTGGTCATGGTGTGATTGCCTTTTACACAGGGATGGAGGATGCACCTAGGGCTATCAGTCCCATGAGGAAAGAGTCCAGGAGGACCTGGGGCACCCAGAGGACCGTGCTCACACAGCGAGAAGGCACCGGGGACACCGAGGCAGACCCTGCCCAGCAGCAGCCACTCAGCTGCTCCCTGCAACACCACCAGAGGTGGCCGAAGCACCCCAAGCAGTTTGGAGAGCCCCTGATCACAGGCTGGTGGCAAGGAGGGGAGGACTTGGCTGTGTCCCTGGAGGGCTCCCGAGAGCCCACATCCCTCCCAGGGCCTCCTGTGCACAGTGCCTTGGAAGGGTGCGTGGAGAGCAGCTCAGAGGCAAAGAGTGGACCAGGTCCTGGCCCCTTGCCTGTGAAGGAGCGCCCTGCCTCTTCTAAAAAGGCCAGGGGCTGGGATGAGCAGGGTGATGCCAACGACAGTGATGGTGATGGCTTCATCTGGGAGGGACTTCAGAACCGCCTTCCAAGGAAGCTAGAACAAGAGCCAACAGAAAGGAGCCGGAAGGCTGTCTGCAGTCGCCCAAGGAATCAGCGTCGGGCGGACCCCAGCGATAGCGTGGAGGTCCAGGCAGACAGTGCCAGCCGCGAGGGTCCACCCTGCAGGCAGGACACCCAGGCTGCTCAGGGGACTGTGAACCAGGCAGCAAGATATGACAGAAAGTGTGCATTGGAGGCAGCAGCGGTTCAGGGACCCGGAGACAAAGACCGCAGGGACCTGGGCAAACCTCAGCCTGAGTGTGAGGTTTCCAACCCCAGCACCCTGTCCTGTGTCTGCTGCCAGCCTCAGAGCCAAAGGTGGGTCAAGGTCACAGGTGGGGGCTCTGCTTACTGTCAGAAAAGGCCAGGGATGTGAATGAGCAAGAGAATTTTCCCTTT
>NW_022947521.1:0-210 GCF_012274545.1 Fukomys damarensis | reverse complement strand
TTTCCAATATTGTATTGAGGATTTTTGCACCTATGTTCATTAAGGATATTGGCCTTGTAGTTACCTTATTTTGGTTGGGTCTTTCTCTGGTTTTGGAATCAAAGAAACACTTGTTTCCATGAATGAATTTTTAAGTATTGCTTCCCGTTTGATTTCATTGAAAAATTTAAATAGTATTGGCACTAGTTCTTCTTTAAATGTCTTGTAGAA
>NW_022947520.1:0-261 GCF_012274545.1 Fukomys damarensis | reverse complement strand
TAGTCTGGGGGGTCATGGTGGCCCATCTGTTCTGAACCCCTGGTCTCAAGCTGCTGGGCCCAGCTTGCAGCCAACTCCCTTGGGAGGGGGCCCGAGTCACCCTCCGTGAGTTTCTGTAGCTTTGGAGCCTTGGCTCTTGTGAGTTCTTTTGTCACCAGTGAGTGGCCTGGGCAGCACCTCATTCTTGGGCCTCCATGAAAAGACAGTTCACCCTCTTCCCTCAGTCAGAAACAGCTCTTCCAACTCACAGTGAGGGGTCCT
>NW_022947519.1:0-221 GCF_012274545.1 Fukomys damarensis | reverse complement strand
GTTTTTTACAAACACAACCTTGGCAATTCTATGTTATTTGATCATTACATGTGAGACATATATATATGTGTGTGTGCGTGTGTGCGTGTGTGTGTGTGTGTGTGTGTTTAAAGTTTGAGAGACAAACATGTAGTAAAATTGAAGGACTTATTTGAAAATGATAAATACTTCTGTTACTTTGTAGGTAAGAAAATATTAGTGCATAATTTTATTTTATTATG
>NW_022947518.1:0-571 GCF_012274545.1 Fukomys damarensis | reverse complement strand
AATGAAGGGATATGAGGACAAGGAGTATCTGAGAGATATCCTAAGGTAAAACACAAACACCAGCTTTACGTTTTCAGCAAGGGCTATGAGCAATGGGATCATTCCTTTAAAAGGGTGCAAAGGACACCCCCCCACCCCCACACTAGAAAATTGTTCTGTGGAGCCAATCTGTGACACCTGGCAGCTGCCTGCCACCCAGTGGTGGAAATAAGAAAGGCTTGGGGGGTGCTGATTTACAGTTGCTGGTTGAGCAATTAAAAACTTCACTTACAATTTCACATAGGTCGTTTGTTAGGAAAGGAGATATTTGACCTTTGGATTGTTTGTGGCTTAGTTGAGTCTGGTGAAATACAAACTTGACTTCATGTGTTTGAAACTGCCAACACTGAAGCCCTGCCTCACACACACAGCAGAGGGCTTCATTCCAGCAAGCAGGCACCACTGTTTTAGGTGGAACAGTTTGCTTCATAACTTGCTTTTATGCTACCTCTACATGTTATGGATTTCCGATCTGCCAACAGCAGGCCCCTAACTTCAGGTGATTTTCGAGCAGTTAAAGATTTGTTAGGAT
>NW_022947517.1:0-667 GCF_012274545.1 Fukomys damarensis | reverse complement strand
TCAGACAGATGATTTTATTCATTTTCCTTCTTTCTGTTCCACTATTGACGAGTCGGCCTCTGCGTCCTAGAAAGGGAACCCAGGAAATCCTGGGGGCGCCCACCTTTTCCCTTCCAAGGAGGCAAGACAGTCGCCTGCTCAGGTGGGACTTGGATTGACACAGGGAGCGAAGCTTTCCATGAGAGAATTTAACCCCGTAATCATCCTTCTGCTCAGGGATAAAAAACAATTTTAAAATTAGTTAGAAAGCAATCCAGTGGGGTGGTCTTGGAGCTGGATGCTCCCATCTTGTCCCTAGGAACAAATTTAGTTTAACACTCAACAGACGAGACACTGACAAGACAGACAGGCGCCACACAAAAAGAAAAGCTTTGATTCTACTACCTGTAGTCCTCGTCAGGGCTGGGGTCAGGGGAGGTTTCCCGGCTGGTCAGCCACCTCAGTCCTGACAAACAAGACAGTTGCAACCGCCAGCACAAAGCTTACCTCCGGAGGCTTTCAAAGGTCTGTGTCTGAGAATCTCCTGCTGGATCCCGCAACAGAGACTCTCGGCTGGATTTACAGTTCCCGCCTGGGTATCTCGCTGGGGCCTCCAATATGTAATACCTAAAGTCTCACTTCCACTCCACAGAGCGTGAACAGCCGAAAGGCCTCCACGATGCTGGGC
>NW_022947516.1:0-224 GCF_012274545.1 Fukomys damarensis | reverse complement strand
AATGACTCATAGATATCCTCATTTTCATAATATCAGAGAAAACAACTCATTAAATCAATCACAGTGCTTTATCCCAATTGATACATTCAGCAGCCCAATATGATCAAGCACAACTTGCAAACTGACCACTTGTGGTAGTCATTAATCTATCACCTTTAAAGCATGTGAATTAAATTAATATCAAGAAGCAGCCCAAAATATGTTTTCAGTGAATACACTTTTCA
>NW_022947515.1:0-229 GCF_012274545.1 Fukomys damarensis | reverse complement strand
AAATACTTAATAAAATGCTAAGCAGTCATTTTAAATTAGCTTTATCATTTAATGTAGACTAGGTATAATTCAATCTAAGCCATTCATCGTTTTGTGACTATTTTCATAATGGCATTTCTCACGATCAACAGTTCACACTAATGGAAAAATCTAAACATTGAAGAACAGCTACCAAATGACTCTGGCACACAGAAGCCGTTAGCTAGAATTTAGAGATGGAGGAAATCTT
>NW_022947514.1:0-383 GCF_012274545.1 Fukomys damarensis | reverse complement strand
TTGAACTCAGGTCCTTGTACTTGCAAGGCAGGCCACCAAACCGCTGAGCTAAATCCCCGGCCCCAAACAATCTTATTTTTAAAAAAGATGAAAATCTGCATAACCTTGGCTTAGGCAAGTTTCTTAGATATGAAATCAAAAGCATAAGCAGTCAAACAAAATACACTGGACTTCATCAGAATTAAAAACTTCCTGCATCAAAGAGCGTAACACTAGTTTTATAGGACCACTATAACCAAATGCCACAAATCTCATGGCTGAAAAAAAGTCATTTGTTCTAGGGACCAGGGATTTAGCTCAGCGGTTCGGCTGCTTGCAGGTGCAAGGACCCAAGTTTGATCCCGGGTACAAAAAAAAAAAAAAAAAAAAAAAAAAAATTTGTT
>NW_022947513.1:2622-2971 GCF_012274545.1 Fukomys damarensis | reverse complement strand
CCTTCAGGCCTAAGAGAGTGCCTAGCAGCTCTGATTGCACACAAGCCTCCAGTGCTCTGTATACCTGGGGATAAGTTCAGTTTGACATTAGAAGACAAATACCCTTTGCAGAGGGCTTTTGCAGTTTAAAGTGCAGTTTTCCTCAGGAAACAGCTTCTCTCGACGCTTCACCGTTTAAAGTGAAAATGGTGAGTTTCATGAATGTGAAGTACTCCACAGAGAAAGGTGCTGCAATTCTGTGAGTTTACCAGTGATGTCCACCTCTTATGGGGAGGACTACTGTATTCCTTTTTGTTTGTAGGTCTCTGCCTGGCAGAGATTAAAACACTGTTGTGAGGCACTTTTAGCA
>NW_022947513.1:0-1110 GCF_012274545.1 Fukomys damarensis | reverse complement strand
TTTACCAGTGATGTCCACCTCTTATGGGGAGGACAACTGTATTCCTTTTTGTTTGTTGGTCTCTGCCTGGCAGAGATTAAAACACTGTTGTGAGGCACTAATAGGAGAAAAGCCCTTCAGGCCTAAGAGAGTGCCTAGCATCTCTGAGTGCACACAAGCCTCCAGAACTCTGTATGCATGGGGATAGGTTCAGCTTGACGTTAGAACACAAACTCACTTTGCAGAGGGCTTCTGCCTTGAAGTGGAGTTTTAGCAGAGAAGTCCTTCAGGCCTAAGAGAGTGCCTAGCTGCTCTGAGTGCACACAAGCCTCCAGCACTATGTATACTTGGGGATAGGTTCAGTTTGACATTAGAAGACAAACGCACTTTGCAGAGGGATTCTGCGGTTTCAAGTGCAGTTTTCCTCGGGAAACAGCTTCTCTCACCGCTCAGCCCTTTAAAGCGAAAGCGTTCAGTTTCATGAATGTGAAGTACTCCACAGAGAAAGGAGCTGCAACACTGTGAGTTTACCAGTGAAGTCCACCTCTTATGTGGAGTACCACTGTATTCCTTTTTATTTGTAGGTCTCTGCCTGGCAGAGATTGAAATACTGTTGTGAGGCACTTTTAGCAGAGAAGTCCTTCAGGTCTAAGAGAGTGCCTAACAGCTCTGAGTACACACAAGCCTCCATTACTCTGTATACTTGGGGATAGGTTCAGGTTGACATTAGAACACAAACAGACTTTACAGAGGAATTCTGCCGTTTCAAGTGCAGTTTTCCCCGGGAAACAGCTTCTCTCGCCACTTATCCATTTAAATCGAAAGCGGTCAATTACATGAATGTGAAGTACTCCACAGAGAAATGTGGTTCAACTCTGTGAATTTACCAGTGAAGTCCACCTCTTATGTGGACCAAAACTATATTCCTTTTTGTTTGTAGGTCTCTGCCTCGCAGAGATTGAAACACAGTTGTGAGGCACTTTTAGCAGAGAAGCCCTTCAGGCCTAAGAGAGTGCCTAGCAGCTCTGAGTGCGCACAAGCCTCAAGAACTCTGTATACTAGGGGATCGGTTCAGTTTGACGTTAGAACACAAACACACTTTGCAGAGTGCTTCTGCCGTTTAAAGTGCAG
>NW_022947512.1:0-649 GCF_012274545.1 Fukomys damarensis | reverse complement strand
GGAACAAAATATTGATACTTGATATAGCATGGCTAAGTCTCAAAAGCACTTTATTGAACAAAAGAAGCCAGAGCACAAGAAAATAAATGTTATGATTTTATTTATAAGTTCTACAAAGAATAAATTTAATCTAATATGAAAGAGAGCAGATTACCGGTTGCCTGGGCTAGAAATAGGAGATTGAGGAGACAGGAAAGAGTTACCAAGAAACTTTGGCAGTGATGGAAATGTCCCACATACTAATGATGGGTCAGTGACCATACTTATTGAGTTTATCATTTAAAACGAGTTCATTTAGTTATGTAGTAATTAAACCTTAGTTATTAATACAAGCAACTTAAAAAAAACAAGCAAACAATGAAAGTTTTGGCTTTGTTATTATCATTTCCTATGTCTCAGGAAATGTCCTAAGCCTTTTATGTGTATCGTCTCATTTAATCCTCCAGATAGTCCTCTGATATCTATATGGTAACATTATCCACATTTCACAGAGGAGAAAACAGACGCATGGAGGGATGTGGACTAATGTGACCAAGTTCTACTGCTAATATACATTCCAGGTTAGAATTTAGGTAGTTTCAGCTGGTGAGTATACTACCTCCAAGGCACAGAAGAAGCCCTCTGTACATACTTAGGTAATTCTTGGCAA
>NW_022947511.1:0-1691 GCF_012274545.1 Fukomys damarensis | reverse complement strand
TGTTCTTAGCTGAAAAATTACTTCTGATTTCATTGTTTTCCAAAGCCTCTCATCCCTTTTGTTACTTCTCTTGTGACAAGTGTAGCGAGTCTAGGTTGTTGACTTTTGAATTGTTCCATCTTGTTGCTCTCTGCATTTGCCTTTGGTGATCTGTAAGTCTGAGTTGGAGTCTTTTTTAGAAGTTCCTCACACTTCTATTTTTCTTCTTGTTGTTGTGGATATTTTTAGTTTACTTCCTTGGTTGGTGCTTATATAGTCCTTATTGTAAGTATCTGTAATGCTAGTATTTAGAACACTTAGGGAATAGCAACTTCTCACATTATCTTCCAGGAATAGTAGGCCTTTGGATTTTGATTGTGTAATGGCCCTTCGACAAACTCAGTGCTGCTATACCAGAAAGACAACCAACTAGACAACTACACACCTTGGACAAAGTAATACAATCAACATCGACAATAGCATCAGCTTAAAATGAAAAACTGTGGTAACTATGATCTGTCACATTTGACCACACAAAGTACACTTGTGGTTACATATCAAAATCTAGAACCAACCAGAAATATGTGTGTAGTAAATAAGCCCTTCAATGTAGCAAATTTACCCTCTGGAGAGAAGGAGTTGGGGGTAGAGAAATAGGAACAGAGGGAAATGTAGAAGTAAGGCTAGAGGAAGTGGGAAGATCATGCAAACCGGTTGGAAACTGGTGAAGACAGAAGGAAAAAAGAGTAGGTAGGAATAAAAACAAGAAAAGAACAAACTAACAGCAACAGCAAAAACAGAAATTGTATTCACAGTACTACAAAAATAAGAACAATTGAGAAAAAATCAAAACAGGATAAAAAGCAAACCCAAGAAAATTGAGAAAGGAAGGAGAAAGAAAAAGAAAAGAAGAAAAAAATATCCCTTTCAAGGCATGTCTGTGGTAACTGGTGGACAACGTGGGTAGTGTACAGATCGTGTTGACTGAAGGCAGCAAGCCAGCCAGAGTCCCCTGAAGTTCAGACTGATTTCTGGCTGAGGCTGGAGTTGAGCTCCCTGACCTCCCTTGGGTTACAATTCTGCACTGTTCTACTGCACGTTTGAGCTGCCTCCCACTCATCCACACTGCGTGAGTCTAGGTTCTGCTAGTATGTGTTGACCCCAACAAACAACTACCGCAGTCCACTGTGTCTTTATTGTAATGACTGTCTTCTCTAGCAGGGGGCTTCAATTCTGAACAAGCCTTGGAGAGACCCTCTCTCAGTTGCTCACCCCTGTACCGGCTTCCTGAGCTCAGAATGATGGCCTCTCTTGCACTCTGCCCCTAGACACGTGGATCCCCACCATGCACTGCTTCCAGAGGCCTCTGGCTGGGGCTGTGCTCCAACACTCTGAATTGGTCTTTCGAGTCCCTTGGGAAGCTTGGGTCACTTTGACTGAAAAAGATACGAAAGTATTTCAATGAAAAAAATATGTTCTTTTAAAATGAATGGCACTGGAGAGATTGAACTTTTAAATACAAGAAAACCAAGCCTCAACAACAGAATTCATAGCTGGGCATGGTGGTGCATGCCTGTAATCCCAGCACTCAGGATGCTGAGGCAGGAGGATCACTGTGTGTTTGAGACCAGCCTGGGCTACATAGTAAGTTTCAGGTCAGTCTCAACTACATAGTGAGGCCCTGTCTCAAAAAACCAAAAAAAGAAAAAAAA
>NW_022947510.1:5799-6020 GCF_012274545.1 Fukomys damarensis | reverse complement strand
CAGTGTCTTTCACGAAGGTGGGATGCACTGGATATTTCCAAGAACCTGCAGATGGCACCGCAGATCTAATGGGTAGTGCTGGGGTAGAAAGTGGGGTGAGAGCTCGATGAAGGGGATGGGACAGGCTCCCCGATACACTCCCTGTGTCGTGTCGTCTACAATGAAGGGAAAGGGCGGCTCCTGTTCATTTGACATTCAGTGTTCGGAATGCTGAAGGAAGG
>NW_022947510.1:2521-4605 GCF_012274545.1 Fukomys damarensis | reverse complement strand
GGTGAGCGTGATCCGGAAGGAAGTCGCCTTCCGGGTAGTTTGCCTGTGCGAGGGAAGGTGAGGGCAGCGGCTTTCACAAAGGTGGGATGCACTGGGTATTTCCAAGGACCCGCGCATCGCACCGCGGTGCCAGTGGGTAGGGCCGGGCCAGCGAGTAGGGTGAGAGCTCGATGATGGGGACGGGACAGGCTCCCCACTCCACTCCCCGCGTCGCGTCATCTACATTTGGGGGGGCGATGTCCGCCGTTCATGCGACCTTCAGTGTTCGGAATGACGTAGGAGGGGAAGTCCCTCCCCCCAGGGTCAGGCTTAGGGTGAGGGTTAGGATGAGGATTCCGGTGAGTGACAGCCTCGCAGTTTCTGCACCTGGGTATCGGCGTGCAGCTTTCCTAGTGAGTAGCAGCATGAGATTTCAACTTAGGCTCACCCCAGTGGAGGAGGTCGAGGACCACCCTCGGGGAAGTAGGAATCAGGTGGTGGGCTATGGTTAGGGTTAGGGTTGTTGAGCGTGATTCGGAAGGAAGTCGCCTACTGGGTAGTTTGCCTGTGCGAGCAAAGGTGAGGGCAGCGCCTTTCACGAAGGTGGGATGCACTGGGTATTTCCAAGGACCCGCGCATCACACCGCCGTGCCAGCGGGTAGTGCCGGGCCAGCGAATAGGGTGAAAGCTCGATGATGGGACGGGACAGGCTCCCCACTCCACTCCCCGCGTCGCGTCGTCTACATTATGGGGGGCGGGGTCCGCCGTTCATGCGACCGTCAGTGTTCGGAATGACGTAGGAGGGGAAGTCTCTCCCCCCGGGGTCAGACCTAGGGTGAGGGTTAGGATGAGGATTCCGGTGCGTGACAGCCTCGCAGTTTCTGCACCTGGGTATCGGCGTGCAGCTTTCCTAGTGAGTATCAGTATGAGATTTCAACTTATGCTCAGCCCCAGTGGAGGAGGACGAGGACCGCCCTCCGGGAATGTAGGAATCAGGTGGTGGGCTAGGGTTAGGGTTAGGACAGGGGAGCACGACACGGCAGGAATTCACACAGCAGACAATTTGAGCATGAGAGGTAAAGTGAGGGCAGTGACTTTTGTGTAGCCCGGATGTGCCGTGGTTTTCCCTCGGACTGGAGCCTTGCCGCCTTGACAGAATCGGGAGGGAGGGGCCATCGCCTAGCGTCAGAGCTACATTTAGGGGCTGGAACGGATTCCCCGTTGGGCTCCCCGTGTAGGGTAGTGTGTTACGGAGGGTGAGGCTTCTTGTTCATTGGACCCTGAGTTTTAGGAATGATGCAGGAAGGTAAATTCCTCCTCGAGGCTCAGGGATAGGGTTAGGGTTAGGCGGAGGATTCTGGAGAATGATAGCTTTGGGATTTCGCTGCCTGGGTGTCGGGCTGCGGGTTTCCTAGTGAGTGTCAGCATGAGATGGCACCTGAGGCTTAAGCACAGGGGAGGATTTCAAGTGCAGCCCCACGGCAACCGAGGAATCAGGCTGTGGGCTAGGGTTAGGGTTAGGATTGGTGAGCATGACACGGACGGAATTCACCTTCCAGGTGGCTTGCCTGTGCGAGGGAAGGTGAGGGCAGCGCCTTTCCTGAAGGTGGGGTCGAATGTTTGTTTCCCGGGACCTGACCATGGAGGCATGGCTATGTTGGGCAGCTACTGGCCAGGGAGGAGGGTCAGCACTGTATGTCGGGGACGGAATTGGCCCCCCGCTCTCCTCCCTGAGTAGGGCCCTGAGCATTGGACGGTGGGTGTCGGTGCTAGCTGGACGTCCAGGCTGAGGAATGACGGAGGAGTACAAGTCCCTCCTCTCGGGTCAGGGCTCCTGTTGGCGCTGGGGGTAGACAGGATTCCAGTGGGTGATAGGCTGGCAGTTTCTCTACCTGGCTGTTGGCGTGTGGGTTCCCTAGGTGGTAGCGGCATGAGATTGCGCCTCAGGCTCAGCCCCGGTGCCGGATTGCAAGGACCGCCTGCTGGGAGCTTAGGAATCAGGTGGTGGCTTAGGGTTAGGGTTAGGGTCGGTGAGCGTGATCCGGAAGGAAGTCGCCTACCGGGTAGTTTGCCTGTGCGAGGGAAGGTGAGGGCAGCGCCTTTCA
>NW_022947510.1:1945-2476 GCF_012274545.1 Fukomys damarensis | reverse complement strand
GGTGGCTTAGGGTTAGGGTTAGGGTTAGGGTTGGTGAGCGTGATCAGGAAGGAAGTCGCCTACCGGGTAGTTTGCCTGTGCAAGGGAAGGTGAGGGCAGCGGCTTTCACGAAGGTGGGATGCACTGGGTATTTCCAAGGACCCGCGCATCACACCGCGGTGCCAGTGGGTAGTGCCTGACCAGCGAGTAGGGTGAGAGCTCAATCATGGGGACGGGACAGGCTCCCCACTCCACTCCCCGTGTCGCGTCATCAACATTTGGGGGGGCGATGTCCGCCGTTCATGCGACCATCATTGTTCGGAATGACGTAGGAGGGGAAGTCCCTCCCCCCGGGGTCAGGCTTAGGGTGAGGGTTAGGATGAGGATTCCGGTGAGTGACAGCCTCGCAGTTTCTGCACCTGGGTATCGGCGTGCAGCTTTCCTAGTGAGTATCAGCATGAGATTTCACGTTAGGCTCACCCCAGTGGAGGAGGTCGAGGACCGCCCTCGGGGAAGGTAGGAATCAGATGGTTGGCTAGGGTTAGGGTTAGA
>NW_022947510.1:0-202 GCF_012274545.1 Fukomys damarensis | reverse complement strand
GCGACGGGCCAGCGAGGAGGGTTAGCGCTCGATGTCCGGGACGCGATAGGCCCCCCCGCTTTCCTCCCTGAGTAGTGTCCAGAGCGTTGGACGGTGGGTGTCGGAGTTAGGTGTACGTCCAGGCTGAGGAATGACGTACGAATACAAGTCCCTCCTCTCGGGTCAGGGCTCCTGTTAGCGCTGGGGATAGACAGGATTCCGG
>NW_022947509.1:0-207 GCF_012274545.1 Fukomys damarensis | reverse complement strand
GCGGCCTACCTCACCGCGTACACTCCTGCCGCTGTCCCACAGAAGTGCTCAGGCTACCCGCGGTCCTCTGCCAGGCAAGGCCAGGGTCCCGGGCGCTGACCAAGCAGCTCGCTCCAGTTTATGTCACAGGAGGAGCTCACGCCTGCGCCCTCATCTTCAGGGTGTCGACCTCCTGGCCAACGCAGTCGCCCTTACAATGGTGCCAAA
>NW_022947508.1:0-273 GCF_012274545.1 Fukomys damarensis | reverse complement strand
AGATTCTTGTGTTACCATTTTCTTGAAATCTTTTCTGCTGTTCATGACCTCATTCATGTTTTTTCCAGAGCAGCATAGAATTGCCTGTAGTAGTTAAAATAACTCCCTCATTTAACGGAGTTGGCTTTGCTTGGTCAAACTACCTGTAAATAATAGAAACCTGGCTAAAACACATATCCTAATCCAGTAATATTTATGAGTTTTTTTGTCTTAATGTACGGGATGATGCCAGTGAATTTATATTTGAATACCCTTAAATGGCTACACATTATT
>NW_022947507.1:0-312 GCF_012274545.1 Fukomys damarensis | reverse complement strand
TCTCTACCTGGCAGAGAGAGAAACACTGTTGTGATGCACTTGTGCCCGAAAAGCCCTTAAGGCGCAAGAGAGTGCCTAGCAGCTCTGAGTGCACACAAGCTTCCAGATCTCTGTATACTTGGTGATAGATTGAGTTTGAGGTTACAACGCAAAAGCACTCTGCAGAATGCTTCTTCAGTTTAAACTGCAGTTTTCCATGGGAAACAGCTTCTTTTGCCACACTTATCCACAATTATTTACAAATATGTTTTCAATAAAAATTCTTTTAAAGTTTACCTGTAAACTCTAGTATTATTCATATGAGCAATGGTC
>NW_022947506.1:0-216 GCF_012274545.1 Fukomys damarensis | reverse complement strand
AGCACGAAGATCCGTGACAGAGAGCATCTTGTCCAAATGCACACAGCAGTAAAGCTGCAATTTGAATTGAGAACGATCTGGCTAGTGATTTAGTCTTCTTTCCATGTGGCCTGCCTCCTCATATCTCCAAAGACCTCCCGACCCTCATTCTCGCTAGAGTGGGGAGTCTATTCTGGATCTCTGGGGCAGTCATCACACACAGGGAGTAGCCAGCCA
>NW_022947505.1:0-459 GCF_012274545.1 Fukomys damarensis | reverse complement strand
GTTCCCCCTCTTCATAAGTACTTGTTTTCTGCTAAATGTTTTCTGGGCCTCCTACTGACACACCCTACAAATTATTTTTGTGTGACTCAGGGAACTTAAACCGTGGGTGGGGTGAGCTGATGTTCCCCATCTCCTCTTTGGGGACACCTACTTGGACCTCATTCCTCATTCCATTACAACCTTTTGCTGTTGTTGTTGACTATTTGTTGACTCTACCCTCTGGTGGCATCACTTGGCCCCCCACCTCACTAAAACTATACAGATGTTCTTAGATCCCTAGAAAATGAATGCTTACATATTAAAATACTCAAGATGCAAGGTGCTTGTTCCCTCTAACTAGAAGTGGAAAGAGATGTCAGAGGGTACCCCAGGACATAGAGCAGCCTCCACAAGAACCCTCTCTGGTCAACTTGCCCCAAGACTTAAACTTGCTCAGCAGGGGGATACCATGACTGCCTA
>NW_022947504.1:0-239 GCF_012274545.1 Fukomys damarensis | reverse complement strand
CCCCCTTGGAGGGCTCTTCCCTGATGACCTGGAGAGCCCCACGTTATGCCCTACCCCTCAAAGTCTCCACTACCAGAAGTCCCATGTGACCCAGCTGTCCCTCTGCTGGGTATCTTGCTAACAGAATTAAAAGAATCATACCACAGTGATATATGCACACCCATATTTATAGTGGAACAGTTTGTAATAGCTAAAGCTTGGAAACAGCCCAATTGCCCATCAACTGGAGACTGGATAAA
>NW_022947503.1:0-839 GCF_012274545.1 Fukomys damarensis | reverse complement strand
TCCTAACAGTTTCAGCACTGCTGAAAAGTCCAAATCCAAAGTGCACTCTGAGTTTTAAGGCAAACTTTTAGCTGGAAGTCCCTATAAAAATCAGAAAAAGTTAAACACTGTGGACATACAATGGCCCTGGTATACCCACTTCAAAAGGGAGGAATGCAAGGATAGAAACCTGTGAGGCTAAAGCCAGACCAAAATCCAGCAAGGCAACCATCTATATTGGAGGAAAAAGAGGCCAGTTTACTCAGGACACTGTCAGACTGCCAGCAAGTAGCAGAGGCAAGGCTGGGTCTTGAGGTTTCGTGCCCAGAGCACACAGACACCAGGGGAGCACACATCCCTGCAATACCAATGCTGAAGTGGGCCCACCTGAGACACACTCACCCGTCGAGCTCAGCTGTTTCCACATAGCAGAGGCTATTAGGCTCAGAGCTGGATAGCAACAGAATGTCAGCCTGTTCAAAACAAAAGACAACTGTGACACAGAATCCTGCAGGGTGATCAAGTACAGGCCAGGAGGATAGGAATGGGAAAGACAGAATGCTTTCACTTACAGGAATGAAATCATTTTTCTTCAGACGAAGGACATCTCCAACTTGAATGTCTTTCCACTTGGTAATTTTGAACCTAAATATTACAAATAATGAGTTCACTGGGTTTTAAGTTTTAAGCAGGGGAATTATCATTCTTTCTGGATGTGAAAGATTCTGGAAAATGTGTAAATCACAGGGGAAATGTTTACTAAAAGTCCACCCTTTTAATGATATGACCACATGTGCAGGAGGCAGCAGCAGAGTGACGGCTTTGATGTGTTCTTTCTACCCATCCTCATGTACAGAAGT
>NW_022947502.1:0-282 GCF_012274545.1 Fukomys damarensis | reverse complement strand
AGACTACTAACAATTAAAAAGTCTTTAAGCAGGGTTGGAAGTTTAAATTATAATATTGGTTCCGTTCAGCACAAGAACTAGTTTTATAAATATCAAGTGTCCGAATCTGTTAATCCTCAAGTGCTATTGTGTTTAATACATGCAGTCAGTAAACAGCATTACATGGAATTAATGACTTCAACAGAGATAATAATTCTCATAAAAATATGCTAATTTATGAAAAGGAGCAACTATACCCTGTCATGAGAAAAATTGTCATATCTCAATCTTTATACCTCCCCT
>NW_022947501.1:0-203 GCF_012274545.1 Fukomys damarensis | reverse complement strand
TATCCTGTAAATTTAACTATATCTTGTCCAACAATTCCCCATTCATTATATCTTAGCAGTTACATTTTTATTATTTACCAAAAATATGCGATCATTTAAATTTCCAAATGTAACTCATGAGCACTCCTCTGCCTTATCCGCCCTTACACTTCATTTCTCTGGAGGGAAAATTTTTCAGCAGTATTTATTCTTTATTTTGATTG
>NW_022947500.1:0-249 GCF_012274545.1 Fukomys damarensis | reverse complement strand
CTACATTTCAGTTCAGTATGTCTGTTATCTTCTGGTGAAAATGACACCTCCGTTCTCCAGGTTCACTCACACCCACCTGGACCCAGAGCAGTGTTATGTCCACACACTTGCACTTGTCAGAATGCAGGGAGCAGACAGGCCAGCAGCTAATAAGATCATGGCAGATTCATCTAGGTTTTCTACACTAATGTATTAATCAATAGCAAAGATGTTGAGATTTGTTCGATGTAAGTGATGAAAGTGTTGATG
>NW_022947499.1:0-216 GCF_012274545.1 Fukomys damarensis | reverse complement strand
AAAAAAAAAAAAAAAAAAAAAACTGTGCCAAAAGGCTTCTAGATTTAATTGACACTTTCAGCACAGTAGCTGGATACAAGGTCAACACTCAAAAATTAATAGCTTTTTGGTATACAACAGACTGAGAGAGAAATTAGGGAAACACTTCATTTTTTTGGATGCTATTGTGAAAGGAATTATCTAGGAATTAATCTAATGAAAAAAGCTAAAGATCTT
>NW_022947498.1:0-1072 GCF_012274545.1 Fukomys damarensis | reverse complement strand
TAGAGCTTGAAGTCAATGAGGACAGCATTCTTGACGCTAAGTGTTCTGAATTCATGGCAAATACTGTAACTCCGAGTCACCGCCTATCTGTGGTTGTGCCATCTGTTAGTTCCAAAGGGGACAAAGACAGAGTGATAACCCTGTCCCATTCCTTTTTGTTCCAGTAAGTACGAGCTGTTGTGCGTTTGTACTTTCTGTATATCTAGGGCCCTACAGAGAACCTGTATAAAGAATGTTAATTAATAAATATTTGAGGAATAAATGTACTCTAAGTAATCATAGGCTTCCACAAAATACAGATTAGTTAGTAGTGTATGGATGTGGAATGCTGACTAAAAAGAGCTGGGAGGTTCCTTCAGCTCACTGTTCTGCCTCCTGGCTTCTTTATTAGTGCACTAGGGTTAAAATCCAAGTTATTGCTCTAATACTAGAAGGCGATACCTGGTTAGTCATCCCTTTATTAGGAGAGTACAATAGCAAATGGTGGTTGGTCAGCTGATTGTCAAATACAGTTTTTCACTTAAAAAAAACAACAACAACTATGATTCCTTGAAGAAACGGCTGATTTTAGAACTGGGACAGGAAATTTACTAGACGAACCTGGAACATCTTATTGTGCCAGAAAATAAAGCAGCTTTCCAAAAAGAGTGGGGCCAAGTCAAAAGAACACAGAAGGCAACCAGCAGGGGCTCCGAGGAAACACTTTAGGTCTGATAACAGTGTTTAAAAATGATGGCACTAGGCCAGGGCTTTAACTCAGTGGTTCCACCACCTGCCTCTGAAGCACAAGGTCCCAGATTTGATCACTGGTACCAAAAAAATAAAAAATTAAAAAATTAAAACAATGGCACTGGATTGAAATACTGTATATAGAGATGTGTATGAATATAAATATAACCACATATTTATGAGTTCATAATCATAGTTTAAAACTTTGTTAGAATTACAAGTTGCTGAGAGACCAGTTTATGCTGAAAATTGCTGATAATAATGAAGAATCAAGCATTAAAATAAGCCTTGACCCTGGACACTTTACTTAACCTCTTAAAATCTGTTTCCTTATTTGTGAAAT
>NW_022947497.1:0-219 GCF_012274545.1 Fukomys damarensis | reverse complement strand
GTATAGTCCTCATCAATAATTCCTGGGGAAATCATAAGCCCTTTCATAGTAGAGGAACTCCTATCTAACAAGAGACCCAAAGTATCTTTAGGTAGTGGAAAAGCCCCAAAAGTGTGATATGGGGCCTGGGCCAGGCCCCTCTGTCCGTTTCCCTACGGAATAAAATTTCCCATGGCATCTTTTTTAGATTTACATTCATTAGCCCAATGATATCCTCTT
>NW_022947496.1:0-329 GCF_012274545.1 Fukomys damarensis | reverse complement strand
CCTGAGCTAAATCCCGGGTTCCAGATATTTTTAGCTAAGTCTGAAGGGCTTTTCTGAAGCCTGAAGGAGATCTTGACAGTTTGCAACTTTAGTTACAATATGGGTGACCTCCAAAGATTGACCAGGAGCAGGAAGCCCCAGAAGCCCTGGAAAACACACCCATTTCTATCTCGCTTTTTGTTTTGTTGTTGTTTTTGAGACAGGGTTTCACTGTGTAGTTCAGGCTGGTCTTGAACTCATGGCTATCCTCCTGCCTCAGCCTCCCTAGTGCTGGAATTACAGGTGTTCACTGCCACATCCAGTGGAAAATGCATTTCTAAGGTACTCAT
>NW_022947495.1:0-509 GCF_012274545.1 Fukomys damarensis | reverse complement strand
GATGTATCCTGCAAAACTCTCTTTCAAAATGGATGGAGAAGTAAGATACTTCCATGACAAAGAACACTTGAGAAACTTCATGAATATTAAACCAGTACTACAAAGAATTTTAAACAAGATCCTAGAAAAAGACAACGAAGATCACAACACCAGGAGGCCCAACAGAGCTAATCAAATAGCCAAGGCAAGAAACTAAAAGGAGAGGACAAAAAATAAAAAGAGTCAACAAAAGGACAATAACATGACAATAATAAGTCAGTACATACCAGTTATAACTATAAATGTCAATGGCCTCAATTCACCAATCAAGAGAAATAGATTGGCAGAATGGATTAAGAAGCAAAATCCAACAATATGTTGTATACAAGAAACACACCTAGTGCAAAAGGAAGCCCATAGACTGAAAGTGAAAGGATGGAAAACAATTCTCTATGCAAAAGGAGCCCAAAAAAAGCAGGGGTAGCAATCTTATTCACAGACAAAGCAAACTTCAAACCAAAACTGATTAA
>NW_022947494.1:0-229 GCF_012274545.1 Fukomys damarensis | reverse complement strand
CTGTCAAAATTTTGGTTTGTACATGGGGGAGATGAATCCATTCAATAACTCCTTTTTGCCATAAACAACCTGTAGGGGTATATGCTGTTTTTATAATTAATAATTCCCAAGGCTGATTGTAGTCTATCTGATTTATTTTTATATGTTGTATTCTGTCATTGATTTCATTAATAATATTTAAGGCTTCTGGGGTTAATTCTCTTTTTGAGTTAGGATGTGGGTCTCCAGA
>NW_022947493.1:0-566 GCF_012274545.1 Fukomys damarensis | reverse complement strand
AATAGAACAGAATTATAAATGAACCCAATGTCCCCAAACTGCAGGCAGAGAGGCCAGCTATTCACTTCAAGGCTGACTTCGCATGCGGTGTGTGCCAAGGACTTCCAGGAATCTTTACCCCGTGGGGACGATACCTCTGGTCTGGTTTCTGCCAGGTGACCGGCATTGTCACGCAGACTCCACTGGAGAGGTCTGGGCAAGTGCGTTTGGGTTCTAACGTCAAACTGAACTTTTCCCCAAGTATACAGAGTTCTGGAGGCTTGTGTGCACTCAGAGCTGCTAGGCACTCTCTTAGGCTTGAAGGGCTTCCCTGCTAAAAGTGCCTCACAACAGTGTTTCAATCTCTGCCAGGCAGAGACCTACAAACAAAAAGGAATACACTTGCACTCCACGTAAGATGCGCACTTCACTGGTAAACTCACAGAGTTGCAGCACCTTTCTCTGTGGAGTACTTCACATTCATGAAACTGACCGCTTTCGCTTTAAAGGGCTAAGTGGTGAAGGAAGCTGTTTCCCAGGGAAAACTGCACTTTAAACCACAGAAGCCCTCTGCAAAGTGCCTTTGT
>NW_022947492.1:0-207 GCF_012274545.1 Fukomys damarensis | reverse complement strand
ACTGAGCTAAATCCCTGGCCCGATTTAGACAGACTTTGGAAGAAGACCCTGCAGCTGTTCGCTGATGTTGATGGAGCCTTCGCTTTCACAACCGCTTACCCCCGGCCCTCTCACTGGCTACCACTGTTCCGATGCTTCAGAACTGGGCAGCCCAACCCAAGGAAATCTGAAGGTTGGGTGCATCCTTATTGAAGTCAGGATATACTT
>NW_022947491.1:0-242 GCF_012274545.1 Fukomys damarensis | reverse complement strand
GGGTCTCCACGTGCAGTGGGCCTCACTCTGCCTAGCAAACTGTATCTAAACATGCTCCTGGGCTCAGCGTCGGGGCCTTGATTAGGTTCCCAGAACAACTTGGAGGTGCGGCACAGGGGACCGCACGCTGGGACCAGCTCCAGTGGAGTTTGAAGACAGGTGGGCATCACGGTGCTAATTTCCTGTTGAATGGTTCCTGTCATTATTTGAAAAGTTTGAAATATTCCTAAATAAAAAGCAGA
>NW_022947490.1:0-223 GCF_012274545.1 Fukomys damarensis | reverse complement strand
TAAAAATTTATTGAGTGTAGAGGAACCTGAATCTTATGATGAAAGTGAAACTATTGTTCCCACAGCTCCTCTGGAGCCCCTAGGCCCTGAGGAAGAAGCTGCTAAATATTATGAAAATTTATGGCAGACTTCAATGGCAACAGCCCATACTAAAGATTTGCAAAAAGTTCAGTTAGAAGACAGGATGGAAAAAATAGAAAAAGTGATGGAAAAAATAGAAAAA
>NW_022947489.1:0-258 GCF_012274545.1 Fukomys damarensis | reverse complement strand
ATGCTGGCTCTGTCTCTTGTTTTCTTAACAGGAAAATAAAGGTGATCATTTTTTTACAGCTACCTCACAATACTGCTGTAAGGATTCAAAATAAGTGCCTGGAGCAATGCCTGAAAACTAACAAATCATAGCTTATTATATTTTTATTGTTGGTGAGCATACAGTTTTGTGTATTGTGTGTCCGTGTGTGTGTGTGTGTGTGTGTGTGTGTGTGTATGTAGTCTGTTGAAACATGTGGGGTGTTATGTCCTGTATATT
>NW_022947488.1:0-302 GCF_012274545.1 Fukomys damarensis | reverse complement strand
ATTTTACATCAAGAAGTTGAACATCAGCAGAGGTTGAGCATCACAGTACAACTGCAATTTAATGTATTACATTCTTTAAAGGACTAATAGCTACTAATCTGAAATTTTAAAAAATTAAGCTGAGAGTTATAGAATTTTGAAAATTTAATATATTTGCAGTTTTATTGTCTATTATCATACTTTACACCTTCTTATCAGCATTAAAAACAGGTGAACCTTTTTGTTTTTCTTACTAAACCCCTCATTGTAGATATACTTCCATGACCTTAAGTATTCTCTTATAAGCATTGTTAATATGAACA
>NW_022947487.1:0-206 GCF_012274545.1 Fukomys damarensis | reverse complement strand
AGAGCTCTTATATCGAAGCAAGCTATCTGCAATTTTTCTTATTCTAATGACCAGCTTCTCCTATAACTTTCTCATTTCTGCATTCACTTGTAAGATCCTATAATTCTGTAGTTTCTCTCCATAGTCTGGGACATCCATCTTAATTTTTCACTTATTGCCAATTGCTTTTCTTTAGCCTGTTTCAGTGCTGTCCCACCCACCTCTTG
>NW_022947486.1:0-212 GCF_012274545.1 Fukomys damarensis | reverse complement strand
CATCACAGAACTACCATGAAGTGCAACAGTCTCATAAAACAGTGAAGTAGGTCTGAAGTTGAAATAGATTTTATTTTTTTATTAATTAATTATATTGGTACATTCAAGGTATACAATATAACTGCGCTTTTACATAATCCATCGTGGTTCTTTTTTTCACCCATTTCCCGGCCCTCCCTTTAACCTCTCCACCCCTCCCTAATCTACAAAGA
>NW_022947485.1:0-370 GCF_012274545.1 Fukomys damarensis | reverse complement strand
AGAAAAGGACATAAGTCCAACAAAGAGGAAAAAGAGGAAGAGGAAGAAGAGGAACTTTTCTGAAGTTTTATCATTTGGCAGGGACCCTGACTCATACACAATGAAACATAACCTCACTACTTCCTGCACGCTCTAGAGAAATCTCACGGCGAACGAAGCCGGATTTCGGTGATATTTTCATACTTCTACGTGTGGTGCATCGGACTGGGCACGGTGAATGCTCAGGAAGAACTCGAGTTGAGCGATCTTTCTTGCTCTGGAGCAGGGGATCCCAGCTCCAGTCTCGGCCTTTGGGGCTACACGGCTCCTTGCTGTGCACAGCTCTGCCTTCAGTGCTGCGGGCTGTTCAGCAGCATCTGCCCAGCAGGTG
>NW_022947484.1:0-346 GCF_012274545.1 Fukomys damarensis | reverse complement strand
CTCCATATGTGAAGTGGACTTCACTGGTAAAGTGACAGAGTTGCAGCCCCTTGCTCTGTGGAGGACTTCACATTCAGGAATCTAACCGCTTTGGTTTTAAAGAACTAAGCATTGAAAGAAGCTGCTTCCTGGGAAAAAGTGCACTTTAAACCACAGAAGCACTCTGCAAAGTGTGTTTTCTTTCTAACCTCAAGTTGAATTTATGTTCAAGTTTACAGACCTCCTGTTCCTTGGGTGGAGTCAGAACTGCTAAGCACTCTCTCAGGCCTAAGTGCTTTTCTGGCTACTAGCCTCTCACAACAGTGCTTCAATCTCTGCCAGGCAGAGACCTACAAACAAGAAGGAA
>NW_022947483.1:0-599 GCF_012274545.1 Fukomys damarensis | reverse complement strand
GGGGTGTGAATTACATCTCACTAATGACATTGTAATTCATATCCCATACAGTTCATTCATTTAAAGTGTATAAATCAGTAGTTTATAAGCTCTCATATATACTGCTCAGTTAATCTTTATAGTAGCTCATACTTTTTATTTCTCCATGAAAACTGAACTAAGGCATGTTAAGCAACTTACTATGGCCTGTAAAATTAGCAAGTGATGAGGCTAGGATTCTTATTTATTGGTTGATTGGCTCTTAGGTTCACAGAATTGGATTAATCAAAATCATTGGTTTATGGCATATTGTCCTCATCGATCCATTCAAGGCCATCTTTTATTTATTTATTTTTAAGAGTATAAAATTTTATTGAAAGAAAAATAACTTATAAGAGAGACAGAAGTGGGATTGGAAAATGGGTTTCCCACTCATCCAACTTCTCAAGGTTTATGAGACAGAGCCATCAGGTGAGGCAGGTTCAAGGTGGAACAAAACTTCAATCAATTAGTAAGATTACAAGTACAGTCACTTAGGTAATATTGATCCAATGACATATCACAAGGTGAACAAAACTATGAACAACCAAAAAGATTATGACAAGTATATTGCTTAGGTA
>NW_022947482.1:0-908 GCF_012274545.1 Fukomys damarensis | reverse complement strand
ATGTGTGTGTATAATATATATGTGTACACACACATATATATATATATATATATATAATATAACATTTATATACAATAGATTGTACCATTAGTATTTGCTGAAGAATGCACAATGAAAGTAACCAGGGGTTTGACATAGAGTATTAAGTAATCTAAAATAACCAGAAAATGATCTATTCTATGACTACAATATTATGATATTCTAGATAACAATAGAAAACCATAAAATTGTATATGCATATTTGTAGGCATATTTATGCATATATAACATATACCTTCATTATTAAAAAGGCATACAATGGTTGTAATGGTTATCTGTAGTAGAATTTAAAGTATGTGATTTTTCGCATGCTTTATTTTTTATATAAATATCTGAACTTTCCACAGTTTTCCTTTATTTTTTTCTGTGCTGGACTTTCTGGGTTTTTCCATAAAACAAAACAACACTTGCCATTATAGCAAAATCAAACACCGTAAACATGGGGATTTGGCTCAGTGGTTTCTTTGCCTGCTTCACAAATGTAAGGTCCTGAGTTCGATCCCCAGTACCAACAAACAAACATTCAATCAAATACCACAAACACCTAAATAGGAAAAAAGAATTAATCCCTCTGAATGCTGTGACTTTGTTAACCATTCTCATATGAATCACTTATTTTTCTTATATACACACATACTTTGTTTCTTTACAAAACAGGCATTAGTGCTGCTTTATGAGAAGCAATTTGTACAAATTTTTCTTCATTTCTTGTGTTTACCTACCTTTTCCCACATTGTTCCTTATGTAACTTCATGTGATGTACAATGCACATGAATAAGCATATCCACATGTAGATTTATTTATCATATGTATACATTATATTTGTGTATGTATGCATGTTTATAGCAAGTGATATTTACATATTTTAA
>NW_022947481.1:0-285 GCF_012274545.1 Fukomys damarensis | reverse complement strand
AGTGGTTAGTTTCCTGAAAGTGAAGTGCTCCACAGAGAAAGGTTCTGCAAATCTGGGAGTTTACCCGAGAAGTCCACATCTTATATGGAGTACAAATATTTTTGTTTTTGTTTGCAGGTCTCTGCTTGGCAGAGATTGAAACACTGTTTTGAGTTGCTTGTACCAGAAAAGCCCTTAATGCCTAAGAGAATGCTTAGCCGCTGTGAGGGCACACTAGCCTCAAGAATTCTGTATACTTGATGATAGGTTGAGTTTAACGTGAGAACACAGACTCATTTTGCAGAG
>NW_022947480.1:0-246 GCF_012274545.1 Fukomys damarensis | reverse complement strand
CAGTCTTGTTTTTTTAAATGACTGAATTTAATTTGATTCAATAGCAGATGCTATTCAATGCTGATAAGACGCGGTCACATCTTCTTAATTATGTGTGCTCAAGTAAAGAGAAGGCAAAATGTCTTAATCCCGGCACCCACCTTCCTAACACTTCAAAGGTAACTATGTGGCAGGGAGTAAAATTGGCTCAGTCTTGGTATTTCTTAGTTTTGTTTCGTTTTGCAGTACTAGGGATTGAACCCGGTG
>NW_022947479.1:0-264 GCF_012274545.1 Fukomys damarensis | reverse complement strand
CAACAAGGTTCCCACTGTCTTTCCCCTGAAGTTGGATGAGGTTGTGATGTGAGGTGCTGGTCCTTCCAACTTACCAGCTATGGTGGTGTGGTATGCATTTATCTCAGAGATTTTCTTCACTTTTCCAGTGGGCTTCAATTTTCATCATGGTGCCTCAGAGAGATCCTCTTTCTCTTGCTTGTGGTGGTGATGGTGGGACACGGACACTGGGCTCCTCTGCTGCACTGGGCCAAAGGAGTGGACCTACAGAGGGTCTTGTGCTGC
>NW_022947478.1:0-229 GCF_012274545.1 Fukomys damarensis | reverse complement strand
AGCCTTGAGACCCACTGCTCAGTATTAGAAAGGAGTGAGATTTACTCCCAAAGCACCATTTCCGTTCTTAGAGGTACTTGGCAATTAGCTTGAGATGACAGACATACCACTGGGATGTGAGGCACAGCACAGCCTCCTGGCTCTTTTGTGTGGCCGAGAGTGCCAGTTCCTGGGCTGCAAGACTGGGGTAGAACAGCTCCCATTATTTGTTCTCAGGGCTAAGTCTAAA
>NW_022947477.1:0-734 GCF_012274545.1 Fukomys damarensis | reverse complement strand
AGTCTCAGTGGTCCCCTGCCTGTGTTTTAATAAACTGTGAATCACAGTCATCATTCATCATTGTTCTTGTGAACAATGGCACAAAACAATGTCAAAGGCTCATTTTCCTGGAGCTAAGCCAGAATATTTTGAAATCCAGACTAAAGTTTATTAAGAAAAAGATACACTTGAGACAGGAGAGAGAAAATATTTTTAAACAACCTCTTATCTTGTTACCACAGCCATTTAAATTTCCTTAAAGGCTAAGGTTAAATTTGAAGTGAAAATAATTTAATCTAGAAAATAAAACACTGTGGCCCTTAAGGTGAATCATCCACAAGCTTTAAATCTGTAATAGTCTCTAAATTCCTACTACACAAAGTCAGTATTTCATTCTCAAAGAATTCTAACTTGCTGATGCCCATTCTTAGCACAGGAAGGGCTTCCACAGGTGTCAACAAACACGATGTGGGGTGAGGATGTACTTCAGTTGTACCTCAGTTGTACAGCAGCAGCAGGCTTAGCATGTGTGAGGCCTGCGTTCAACCCCGAGTAACCATGCTGCATCTAATTTTCTTTTACTGTACCCCATAGGGGTTTTCCTCCTCTTTTGTAGTACTTGGGTTTGAACCCATGGTAGAGTAGTAAATCACTGTACAGCATATAAAATCTACATTTTCTTTATCATTTCATCTGAGGGTGGACATATAGGCTGCTTCCAAGATTCAGCTATTAGGCCGGGCAGGGTGGTGCAC
>NW_022947476.1:0-2459 GCF_012274545.1 Fukomys damarensis | reverse complement strand
CAGGAATCTATGGGACCCAGTGGAAGCAGTTCTACATGGAAAATTCAAAGCAGTGAATGACCACACTAGCAAAACAAAGCAAGATCAAATAAACAACCTAATGATGAATTTTAGGCTACTAGAAAAAGAAGAGCAAGAAAATCACAAAGCTCATACAAGGGAGGAAATTATTTTACAGAGCAGAAATCAAAGTAATGGAAATTAGGAGAATGATAAAAAAAAATCAATGACAATAATAATCAAAATTGCCTGCATCTACAAAATTTGATTATGTCCTTAAAATTTTATCAGTCCTACCTATATTCCTTAGATGCATTTGCTTACTCCTAATCACTATTTTCCTTTCTATTGTATTTTTTCTATTTCTAAGTAATTGATATGTTAGTAAAGAAATATCATCACAAAAATTGCAGCATGTAACATTGTCCCACAGACAGTTTTGGTTTCATTTAGTTTGATTTGGTTTGGTTTTTAATCGAACCACACCACAGTCAAAACGATTGCAAAATAGCATAGTTGGAGAGTGTGTGGGGAAAAATAAATATGAAATAAACAGTTTAAAATTATAAAAAAATTGATTAAAACAGCATAATTGTTAGATATTTATTTTCTCCTAACATATATTTCTCAATTGTTTCTGTTATTTGAAAAGAATAATTAATTATCCCACTTGACACTGTCTTTGCCTCTTGAAATCTATTTCATTCTAGATTTGCCTTATGAAACTCTGATAACCTCCCCCCAGTCTCCTTTTTAAAGAGTAAGTATCCCTTAAATATAAGTATTGTGTGAATCTTTATGAGTGATGGTGAAGATTTTAGAGAATACCTATTGCATAAATTACTTTCCTGTTGCTGGGACAGAAGCCTGACACTCCCAATTTGAAAGAAGAAAGATTTGTTTGGCGAAAGTTTCCAGTGGGATTCAGCTCATGCCTGGCTGGTAGAGACAGCCTAGTGGAAAAGTATGATGAAAGAAAACTGATAAACCCATGGTGGTTCAGAAGCTACCAAGAAGAGATGAGGGTAGACAAGAATAGGCACTTCTAGGTTACACCTTGAGTGACCTGCCTTGTCCAATGAGTGAGATATGTTTTATATATAAACCATAATACTTAGGAGATAAAAATCCTCAAAGTGAGCTAGTATAGTTCAAAGTAAATAAATTAGAACATCCATTAAAAACATACAATTCATTCAGATTGAATGGAAGTGTTAAAGACACCAAGGTGAAAAGATAGACAGCAAAGAAAATATGTACAAGCAAGCAATGGATTTCATTTTTTTAATTTTTAAATTTAAATTTAATTTTTTTTATTTAAAAAAATAAGCATTGCCAAAAACTCAGTAGGGTTTATAAACAAATATATTGATTATCAGAGAAATAAACCATCACTATATCTTATTATCATGATAAAAACACAGGTAAATTCACCAAAGAGTAAGAAAACTCATGCTAGTCTGGCTGCTTCTTTCTTTATGAGTAGTCATGTGGAAATTTGAAAGGTTTTTTGGCTAAAGATCCTATGAGGAGAACATAAGTAACATGTTTAAAAAGTAACTTAAATCTGATTATGTGACAAAGAGAACATCTACCCTCCTAGTTACTAAGGTAGAGTTTTACCTCTTTGTTGTTGCTAAGGGGCAAATCATTTAATTGCATATATACATATTATCATGGGTAATTTACTAGGCATTGGGCCTGGAAAAAATCTCCTAGAATTTGAGGACCCCAACAAGGCAGAAGAAAGTAAGATATGATAGTGTCTTAATGCTCTGTTTTGGCTTTCAGAATGATGTGGTAATGGCTATTTACATTCTCTTTCTTACTATGTTCATGTTGGATGATTATGTTTTCTACAGAATGGAATTACAATAGGGACTACATTTGATCTAACAACAGCAAGACCTGTGCACAAGTATCTGTGAGACTCTGGGTAGGAGTCTGGTTAGGGGACTGAGGTAGACTGTAAAATAATGCCCAGTACAAACATCAGGTCATAAACTGCTAGGATTAATCATTGATATCTCAAATTTCAAACCAATACATTTGTGATTCTTTAATAGATAAAATTTTTTAAAAACTGAATGAGGTAAGCTTTGGGGGGAGTTAATCTTCATAGTGAAATAGAAGAACTTAAAGAAATAATGCTCTTCAGAGAAGTTTGGCTCTAACAATAGCTAACTGAAAAGGTAGTCTCCAAAGACTCAGGAGGCAGTGAATACTCTGCAGGATTCAGCACTGTGAAGACTGCAATAGTTACACAAGTGTGTATACTAGGAAGATAAAATTTGCCTTCGCCAGCAAGGTGAAGGATACACTTAAATGTCAGACTCACTGTTAAGCTGCTGGGATCTGGCCTTTGAAGACTGTTGCCAAATTTTCTTGACTGAGATGGGTGCAAAAGAGAAGCTGAGGAAATTGTCTATCACTTTCATGATAGTCACTGACTTCAGCAG
>NW_022947475.1:0-209 GCF_012274545.1 Fukomys damarensis | reverse complement strand
GAGGTTTGGAACGGAGAGGAAGTGTCCACATACACTGTGGAAGGCACCGGAAGGGATGCAATCTCCCTGAGCATGGCCGGGGTAGGGACGGGCAGTAGGCCAAGTCCAGGGTGCAGGAGCATCAGATGCTGAAAGGGAGGAGCGCATGCCAGAGACCCAGGAGGGGCCCGAGAAGCCAGGAGAACTTGGTTCCCTCAACTGAGGGAACC
>NW_022947474.1:0-1679 GCF_012274545.1 Fukomys damarensis | reverse complement strand
AAAAAAAAAACTTACCTAAAAAGGCATTGAAAATATGACTGTACTTCTCTGAAAGCCAGAGTATTTATTTCTCCCAGAACTGTGCACTTCAACTTAAAACTACCTTAGTAAGTATTTATTTCCTGGAGTATTAGAAATATAAATTCTGCAGAAATATTGTTAGGTTAAAAGAGCCGAAAACTAGGACCAGTCCAGAACTGTAACGAGCCTTTTTCATGGGGAAGATCTGCCAGGATATAGTTGAACAAAGGAGAGAGATAAAAGCAACATGGACGGGACAGAGAACTTCTTTTATAGGAGCAGGATGGGGTTAGCCTGAGTTGGAGTGGAGTTGAATGAGATTATATTAAGTGATTTGAGGAGCCTGTGACATCAGTAGGTGGGACTTGTGACATCAGTAGTTGCTAGTAGGTAGCCAGTATCAAGTTAACTTTCTTGGTGGAATGAGGAGCATGTTGGGAAGAAGAAGACTGTCCTTTGGTGGGAGAAGCCACCTTTTGATATGGCATTATGGGAAAGAGGCTACTATTCCATGTGGCAACCATTTTAAAGCACAGAGCATTATGGGAAGGAAGAGGTTGCTATTTTATGTATCAGCCATTTTAAGGCAAGGGATATTTGACAAATATAATTATTTGCAGATATGTGAAGGTTATATTTGTAGTTTTGTTGTCTTGGTTTCTTTCTTTCGCTTGACTCAGAACTCAGGAAAGTGATGAATATAAAGGTTATTGGGTCAAATCATGCCTCAATATATGTCTTTGCAGCTGGAAATATTGGAGAAAAATACAAATGGAAAAATTGAAACTTTCTCATTTGTAATCAGGAGATGAAATTTAGAAATTGTTTTATACAGATTCTTCGAGGGTCTTAGATCTACTTACTTTATGCTATATAATTATTTTAATATGTTTAATTTCTGAGGTTTGGATGTGGCACTATAAAAATCATATGAATCCTGACCTCTTCATTTGCTACCACTTACAAAGCAACTCTTTTGTATATCATTGTCTCTTCATATGGGCAGTATAGACCTGAAGCAAGTACATGGATTTTAAAACTGCAGAGTCTTGGAGAAAGTAAAAGAGCTTATCAAAAGTGTGCCTCAGGATCCTCATTACTATACCTAGGACTCACTGAGGAGAGTGCTGCCTATGTTGGCCAAATCCATCTTAGACACAAACCCAGTCCTAGTTAAATTCAATAGAGGTAACACCGAGGGACCTTTACAGAAGCTCATACAATGAAGACCATTTCAGCTTGAAATCACATTCACAGATCCAGCTTTTCCTGGTGGTGGCAATGATTCTATTATAGAGCAAGTAATATCACTTTGTTTACAGGCTTTAGTCATGAGAAATGCAAGCCACAGTAAAAATGTACTCCTTTTCCTATTTTGTAGTGCAGTCCCAATCTAAATTTAAAATTCTGTGCATGTTTACAAAGCCACCAGCATAAAATTGTCTGTGAGAGGTTTAGTTGAACAGTGCAACACCCAATAACCAAAGTCTATTTTTCTTAAATGTCTCTTGGAAGCAATACAAGGGTCAAAAGAATACATTTATTTAAAACTCAAAGGCTAAAAATGCAATTGTGAAGACTTGTACCAACCTAACTTTCATGCGTAAGAGTCAGGTTGGAAGGAAATATCTATTCCCATGACTGAGGAAAAAAGAGAA
>NW_022947473.1:0-676 GCF_012274545.1 Fukomys damarensis | reverse complement strand
TTTTGATATGAAAGACATTTTCACAAAATTCCCAAGAAACATATTTGCATTATTAAGCTGATTGTATATTCAGATCCTCAAAATAATTCTTTAAGTCAGGAAATGTATGGATGATTAAAGTATTAACATTTTAGGGCATTTAATGATCAATTTAATGAGTCAACTTAAGACTAGAATGACCAGTTTTCTAATTCACCGCTAATCTCAGTGCAGCTGTGTAGGTACTCTGTAAATGTAACTAACATATAAATTCAGTTGACTATAAGGAAATTATTCTCGATAATTTGGCGGAGGGGGGCTGGTCTAATCAACTAGAAGGTTTTTTTGGCTTTTTTTTTTTTTTTTTTTTTTTTTTTTTTTTTTGGTACCGGGGATCGAACTCGGGTCCTTGTGCTTGTAAGGCAGGCCATCGAACCGCTGAGCTAAATCCCCAGCCCAACTAGAAGGTTTTAAAAGAACAGATTTCTTTGTCAAAGAAGAAATTCCACCCATCTACTGCAGCTTCAGCTCCAGCCTGAGAATTTAAACCACGCTTTATTGATTTTGAACTTGCCTAGCTAGCCCCTAGCTAAGTCAATTACTCGTATTAAGATGCATATATATATCTATATCACATATATTGATTATATATTTATATATATAATACTCTATCATATGTGTATGATATGCACATACA
>NW_022947472.1:0-216 GCF_012274545.1 Fukomys damarensis | reverse complement strand
AAGTGGAAATAAAGAATAAAAGTTGTGATAGATAATGTGAAATAGGAAGAAAAGGGGCAAAGACGCAGGGGAAAAGGGAGGGGCGGTGGAAAGAAAAGAAGGGAATGGAATCAATATGAGAAAATGAAAACAAGGTATGTATTGGGAGGAGGAAGGGGTTGAAGGGAAGGTCGGGGAATGGGGTCAAAATAAGAACCAAGATTGATTACGTAAAGG
>NW_022947471.1:0-281 GCF_012274545.1 Fukomys damarensis | reverse complement strand
ATCTCATTTGAACATTTTCCATAGGAAGTATTAAAAATACAATGAATGTTTAAAATTAATAAATAAATTATTACAGTAAAAGACCTATGCTCATCCCCCCAACGACTCGAAATATTCTTCATTTCAAAATACTTATCCGTTGTTTTGGCAATGTGTCTTTACTGTAACTTTGATTTTTCAACTTTAAACATTCAGCTTATATTTTTATCACCCTTTGTATTTGAGACAGAGATAAAGCCAAAGTGATTCACTTGTATTATATTTCCTAAAAATACATCGGT
>NW_022947470.1:0-508 GCF_012274545.1 Fukomys damarensis | reverse complement strand
ATGGAAGAGGCAGACCTGGGGAAGACACACAGGTGGGGCAGTGAGAGGCGGGGTTTTCACATCCACACTGCCTGCCAAGCGCCCCTGCAGGGATGAACACCTGGGCCTTCTGCCCATCTGTGCAGTGCCAGGCCCACAATATGCCGACCCTAATGGGACAGTGCAGTCCCAGGCAGCCCTCAGAGGCTGTCAGAAGGCTCAATGGGAGGCAGTCCTTGTGTTGTGGTGTGACACCTCTGTTTCTTTAGGGAAGCCTGACCTCTGCCTCTCCCCACTGGCACTGAACTCCTGAGGGCAGGGTTTGGGATCTGCTGTGTCCTTGCACTCAAGGGCACAGGGCTCCTGCATAAATATGTGAGAAGAGCGGAGTCAGTAGGAGGCTGTAAGTAGGAGTGAGAGCTGAGTCTCTAACCCATGCAGCCATGTGTTGACACATTCTCTGTGCCTTTTCGGGTCACAATTGCACCGCTTGTATCCACATCTGTGGAGGCCAGCAAAGGATCAAATC
>NW_022947469.1:0-453 GCF_012274545.1 Fukomys damarensis | reverse complement strand
TGGGCAGGTGGGGACTGGAACCTGACTACAGGAGTTCCTAACAATCAGGAATATGCACAGAGTGTACCCGTGAATATCTGGCTACCACTACTCTCCTCTCCTCAGCAGTGAGGCTGCTTGATCATCTCATGTGGAACTCCATGTTCCCTGGACTGGGGATGTAAGGAAGCTCCTGGCCTGTACTCAGCAGTGAGTAAACATGTGGATGCGTATCCCTGGACAGACTGAGGTCCCTTTACCAGCTGAGTTAATGCTGGATGCCTTATAGTCTTACAATTCATTCCTAGCTGAGACCACAGCTTGTGCTTCTGGTCTGTACTCTGTGCCTTGAGCCCGAGTCACTTCCTGGATGTATGCAGTGCATACAGGTTTCCTACAACTGCAGAGAGAGTGGACAGACCCATAGGCTGTAGGGAAAGCTAAGAGTGGGAGACTGGGCATGGTGCACAGCAG
>NW_022947468.1:0-202 GCF_012274545.1 Fukomys damarensis | reverse complement strand
GAAGTTGCAGAACATCTGCTTTCGTCTTCCCATTGTATGTCTCCCATCATGCCTAGCTCTTCGCGTTTCCGTTTGACTCTTGGCATGGGACCAGGTGCCATCTCTGTCATGTGACCCACGTTGTAAGCCAAAGAAGGGCTCTTTTTTCTCTCATTGAGTTTATTGGTACATTTTAGGTATACAGTACAGTTACATTCATCAT
>NW_022947467.1:0-234 GCF_012274545.1 Fukomys damarensis | reverse complement strand
CAAGGCACCATGGCACTAGGTACCCAGCTGGACCAGTGTCCACATCAGGTTGCAGCACGTGCCCGCAGCTAGTCACCTGTCACAGAACTGCTGTGTGTCTTCTGGACCGTCTGGGCCAGAGTGCTTTCCTGTGAAGAACTGCATTGCCCACTTCCGCAGGGTTTCTCTGACAGATGGGGAGAAGGGATTCTGGCAGGGGGTAAGGGCAACTCTCCTGGCTGTTTCCCTAAACGT
>NW_022947466.1:0-970 GCF_012274545.1 Fukomys damarensis | reverse complement strand
GAACTCTTTGCACACATCCGTTTTATTCTAGGCCCTTTTCACAGTGTTTGTGGGACTGTCATGAACAAAAGCAGCTCACCTCAGGTAACAGAGAGGCAACTGACAAATAACTAAGGAATGCTTGTTTTCCAGGTAGTGGAAGTATTATGGAGAAATGTAGAGTGCAGAAGAAAGAAAAAGAATTCTGAAGTTGGTTCATGCATTGCTCTTTTACCTAAGTGTGAAAGAGGCCACCACAGAATTTGATGAACCAGAATCCTGAAGAAAGCAAAAGCAGTTCTGTGGAGGCAGAACAAGTAAAATACAAAGTTCAGAAGTTCTGAGGGAGGAGTGTACCCGGCCTGTTGTAGAAGAAAGTAAGAGGGGTTGATGGCTAGGATTGAAAACTGCTGGCTCTGCCAGTGCTCACCTGTAATCCCAGCACTCTGGAGGCTGAAGCAGAATGGCAGTTTTAAGGTCAACCCAGGCAATGTGACAATTTAGTGAGACTTTGTCCACAAAACCAAACAGGAACGAAGGGCTGGGTATGAGGTTCAGTGCTGGGCTCTGGGTCCAAGCCTCAGTACTAGGAGATGGCTTCAGGGTGGATTAGGAGATAAGATCAGAAAACTAATGGCAGCAACTAATCTGCGATCTCACAGGCATTTAACACTTTTGCTTCTTCTGAGAGTGAGAAGTGAACAGAGGATTTGGGGCAGATGATGGAGACAACTAACACAATTAAATAAAGATTGCCCCAGCAGTCCTGTTCCGGAGTAGACTGTAGGAGAGAGGGGCAGAAAAGAACACAGCTAAATGACTATCACTTTGAACCAAGAAAAGGATTGGGGTCTTGGATTACATAAGTAGTAGTAGAAATATGCAGAACTCTTCAGTTCCAGGCAAGAATTTTAAGGCATCAAGTTTTTTTTTCATATGGGATGTGAAATAAAAAGAAGGTAAGATGATTTAGAGAATTTTATCTGAGCAC
>NW_022947465.1:0-239 GCF_012274545.1 Fukomys damarensis | reverse complement strand
CCAGTGGATTTCTTAGCTCTGAATAGAGACAGGAGGCTCTGACTGCTAAGTGATGGTTTGGTTAGGTTTGTTTGTTTGTTTGTTTTGGTATGGGGATCCAACTCAGGACCTTGTGCTTGCGAGGCAGACAGCAGCACCACTGAGCTAAATCCCTGGCCCCTAAGTAATAGTTTTGATAGGGGAAATTTTCATTGTTTTTCCTTTAGTTACCATCCAGTGACCTTGGATGAGGGGCTGAG
>NW_022947464.1:0-278 GCF_012274545.1 Fukomys damarensis | reverse complement strand
CCCAGCCACCTCTGTCTAGCTGCATCTCATGGATTGTACTCAAGTCCATGAAAACAACTTATTCGCCTGGAAATATTTCTTGAAGTACAGTGTAAGTTCACGTTTCCAAAAAGCTTTTCTCATTCCCCTGTATTCCACTTATTTTTTTACACTGAAATTCTTATTGCATGTGTTGCGTTTTATTTTGTTTCTCAAGGGTAAGAGTACCTTGATACGTCTATGGAGTCTTAAAGACTTATACAGTGCCTGGCCCATGAGAATATTCTGTCATTAGTTGC
>NW_022947463.1:0-307 GCF_012274545.1 Fukomys damarensis | reverse complement strand
GGCAGCGCTGCTCACGTTACATTCTGTGGAACTGGCAGCCTCTGCAGCCCAGTTCCAGATAAGACTCTGCGACATTCAGTCGCTTGAGCCAAAATTTGGAATATGCACTGTGTCCTTGGAAATATTTAAAATCCCTAGACTGGTTACATTCTTCCAAAGTTTCCAATTTTGTCTTTTATGTAACCTGGTTCAATGTTTTTGTTGTCGTCGTCGGGTTCTCCTCCATTTAAAAACATGAGTAGAACCTAATTAATTTCATTATTAGTTATTAACCACAGGCAATCCACATTTTGTTGTTTATAATGTA
>NW_022947462.1:0-216 GCF_012274545.1 Fukomys damarensis | reverse complement strand
AAAAAAAATGAAAGATCTATTTAACAAGATTCTGGTTTCTCTTGCAACACAATAGCTTTTATGAGCACCTTTGCTTTGGGGGTCAGCTTGGTAGATGGGATTTTCCCCCTTGGTAGCTGAGGGTAGCTGAGGGTAGCTCGGTCTCTATTGACAAGCTCTTCTCCCATGGTCCCAGGTTAGACCCTCTCTAGCCCTGCAGGGGTTGGGTGTGCGTGA
>NW_022947461.1:0-318 GCF_012274545.1 Fukomys damarensis | reverse complement strand
TTCATTATTTAGAGAATACTTTATTAGTTTCTGTAATCAAACCCACGTAGATGTGACCTTACACATTTAGTATGATGTGTTACCTCTGTACACATGGAAAAAAAACAAAAAATAAAAAAAAATTAACATTTCTAGACCAATATGGCTGTCCATTTCTGTACAATGCCAACTCAACACAGTAAATAGAGATGACTTTTTCCAAAGTTGGCAGCACCGTTAAAGTTTCCCAAAATTCAATTTATATATATAGGTGTATATATAAAAAGACTAATAATAGCAGTATGTTATGCATTGATAGCAGCAACAGCTTTTCCAGGT
>NW_022947460.1:0-329 GCF_012274545.1 Fukomys damarensis | reverse complement strand
AATCCATTTTGCTACTGTACCAGGATGAATTTCATTCAGAAAACTTTAGTCATTGGGGTGATGCCTAGAACCAGCTCATTAAAAGGAAAGAAGACTGATGACCGATGATGACATTCGTAACAAGTCAGCCCAGCTAGGCTGAGATACTAACCATGTCTACAGCAACAGACAGTAACAAAAATCTTATTTCCCTTACGTATCCTGTTGTTATATTAGGAAATGTAGCACGGCTGGGTTAACTACTGAAAAACACCTAAACGGCTAACCCGTGGTGCACTTGATATATGACCTGACTACCTTCACATTTGCCAGCCACCCACAGGCTGACC
>NW_022947459.1:0-238 GCF_012274545.1 Fukomys damarensis | reverse complement strand
GCCTGTCCCCTCACTCCTTTCTTCATTGATATCACTATCTAGGTTTAAGTCTAAGCTTTCTTCACATCTAGAGTCTAAAAATCTCCAGTCGATTGATCTATGAGTAGTCTTGCGCAACATCACATTAAGCATTGTTTCTCACAGCTCTGCTTGTGTTTTTGCCCTTTTCAGGACAGAGTGTACAATTTTGATGCACTGTATTACAGCAAGAAAACCTAGCTTGCTTATCCAATAGAGA
>NW_022947458.1:0-514 GCF_012274545.1 Fukomys damarensis | reverse complement strand
AAAAAAAATCAACGTCTTAGGTCATCAGAGAAATGTAAATTAAAACAGTGAATTTCCATCTTACTCCAAAAAGAATAGCTGTCATAAAGAAATTAAACAATAGAAAATGCTGAGGAGGCTGTGAGGATTGTTGATGTTAATGCAAACTAATATAAACATTATGGAAATTGTTATGGGCAGGCCTCAAAAGTTAACACTAGAAATTTCTTTTGATTCAGCTATTCTCTTTTTACTCTCCTTCCAGAGTTAAAGATAACATATTACAATATAATGCATATCTATTTTTACAGCAGTGCAATTTATAATAGCTAAATCTTGGAAGAAACCTGTATGTCAATCGATAGAAGGATGGATAAAGGAAATGTATTTATAACAATGCAGTACTATTTTGCCATAAAGATAGATACATTTGAGTGGTCAGACACAAAAGTTTAAATATCACATGGCTTCTTTTATATAAGAAATCCAAAATATAAATGAAGAGCAAAATAAAAGACAGACATAGGAAGTAGAG
>NW_022947457.1:0-245 GCF_012274545.1 Fukomys damarensis | reverse complement strand
GTAACATTTTAATTCATTATTGGATTTGACTTAGCAAATTTACTTCTGTTTGTGTTTTTATTTGTACACCTCAGAGTCAGACTGTTCTGGCAGAATGCTCTAGAAAGTTTCATTTTTGAGTCCTAAATAACATTGGTAACATCACTGAATCCTTGGTACAACTCCATGAAAATTGGGCCTAGTAACTGCAAGTGAGATGCTTTGATTGTGGATTTTTTTTTTTTTTTTTTTTTTTTTTTTTTTTT
>NW_022947456.1:0-255 GCF_012274545.1 Fukomys damarensis | reverse complement strand
CATCATTAGTCACCAGGAACTTTCAGGTCCAAACCACAATATTTTACCAGTATGGATTTTCTACAATGACTAAGCCATACTAGAACAAGTAACACACACTGGAGTGGCTAGACCAGTCTTCTTGTGCTTTAAATAGTTCTCCAATAGTATTCTACACTGACCAAAGTACAGAATCCAAGGTATAGCTGTAACATGGAGCCTTCCAGGGCTTCTGTCTACTTCCAAAACACTCGGGAAAGTAGGAAAAGCAGCATT
>NW_022947455.1:0-205 GCF_012274545.1 Fukomys damarensis | reverse complement strand
ACCTGAGAAACTTTATGACTACCAAACCAGCACTACAACGAATTCTAAACAATATTCTAGAAAGAGACAAGAAGGTAACAATACAATGAAGCCCAACAGAGCAAATCAAATAGGCAAGCCAAGAAACTAAAAGGAGAAGTCAAAAAAAAAAAATGACAATAATAAGTTAGTACATATCAGTTATAACCATCAATATCAATGGCCT
>NW_022947454.1:0-999 GCF_012274545.1 Fukomys damarensis | reverse complement strand
GAAAAAAAAAAAAAAAAAAAAAAAAAAAAAAGTCAAAAGAGAAAACAATAAAGGTGTGAGACATGCAGAATTATGAAGGAAATGGCTCTCAGGAACCAGCCTTGGGAGGGGAGAAGTGGAATTGGATGGAGACGAAAGAGACCTTTGAGAAGATGCAGAATTTCCCAGGGGATGAGGCTCAAAAGGAAGGATGAGGTGCCTCACAGCAGGACAGGAGACTGAGGGAGTTCTCAGGGAAAGCAGGATGGGAGGCTGAGGAGCCACAGCAAATCCAAGGGTCACTGGAAAAGGAACATTGGCTGGGAGTTCAGAATGTATAGGGAGTCAAGTAGAATCAGAAGAGGACTGAAAGACTAAGAGAATAAAGAATGGCTGAGGGGTGAGAGGTAATGAAGGAAGAGACGGTAAATCTTGCTGGAATGAAGGAGTGGTGATTTCGAAAACAGTGTATGGTCAGAGTCCGCTCCAAGTTCTGGCAAGTTGAAGGCATCTTCCTCTTCCTCTGTGTATAGTACCAAGTACAATGATTTATTCTTTTAAAATCTTACATTGCTCCAGTACTCACCCTGGCTCCCATGGCCTTAGTCTCAGTCTTGGGCACCAGTGTGTCATCCCTGGCCAATCGTAGCAACGGGATCCCTTAGTCAAATATCAATCTTCATTCCCCTTGTTCGGCCTCAGCCACACACATAAACATCCTATTAGTCCTGCAAGTCACCATAAGGATAAGCCTGTTCAGTAGCTTTTTTCAGATGCCAACAGTGACTCCAGACAGACAGAGATACTGCTAATAAGCTTTATATTCTTTCCCTAAGACTCTCCTCCTTTACTTCAACCAACTCCATGTTTCACTACAGCAGGAAAAGCAACTTGTCCAAACTCCGAATGTCTAGCAAGATGATCCAGATCACCTCCTTCTCTGAAATCAGGGGAGCAGACATAAAGAAAAACACAAATACCCATAAATTCAGCCAGTGGCCAAGTTGGCATGAGCAGTGC
>NW_022947453.1:0-4910 GCF_012274545.1 Fukomys damarensis | reverse complement strand
TAGCCCACGCTGGTCTCAAACGCACAGCAATCCTCCTGCCTTGCCTCAGCCTCCCGAGTGCTGGGATTACAGACATGTGCCACCACAACCAGCTCCTGAAGTAAATTTCTTATAAAAAACATCACTTTGGGTTTTTTCTTTTTCTGATTAATTCACTTAGCCAGTCTTGTCTCCGTTGTTTGTTTATTTCCTATGGGTTCTTAAATTCTGTTTTAGTGTATTATATTGTTTGAGCATATTACTTTATGTACTTTTCTTAGATGCTGCTCCAGGTATTATATATACACAACTTTTCCCAGTCTACTGATTTCAGTGTTTTAATAATTTGAAGTTTAGGGCTGGGAATTTAGCTCAGTGGCACTGCGCCTGCCTCACAAGCACATGGTCCTGAGTTCCAGTACTGGAAAAAGAAAAGAAATAATTTGAAGTACAGAAATATAATTTCTATTTATTTAGGTCCCTATAATTGTGTTTATGTAGTTTGTAGTACTTGTTTTATAAAGTTGGGTGTTCTGTTGTTTAATGCATATATGTTAATATTATCTCTTCCTGTTGGATTGTTTCCTTAATCAATATGTAATAACTTTCTTTGCCTCTTTTGATCAGTTTTGGCTTGAGGTCCACTTTTTCTGAATATAAGATAGCTACTACATCATTTTTATTTGTTTTTGTGTTCATTGCACATTGCATGGAATATTGTTTTCCATCCTTTGATTTTTTTTAGTCTGTGAGTTTCTTTAGGGGTTAAATATGTTTCTTGAATACAGCGTACTGTTGGATTCTGTTTCTTGAGGCATTGTGCCAGTCTGCTTTTGATTAGGGAATTGAGACTATTCACATTAACAGTTACTACTGGGCCAGGAATTTAGCTCAGTGGTTCCGCAGCCTGCCTCACAAACACAAGGTCCTGAGTTCGATACCCAGTACCAAAAAAAAAAAAAGAGTTACTGCTGATAAGTATTCCTGTCATTGCCTTATTTTTCTGTTGCTGATTCCCTGTCTTTCTTCTGCTTAGCTGCTCACCCTACCTGGTATATTCATTCTGTTAGACTTTATGTCTTTGTTCTACCTGGTATGTTCATTCTATTAGACTTTATGACATTGTTAGCTTCATTGTCTCGTTCAGGATTATTCTTGAGAATTCTTAGAAGTGCTAGGTACTTTTTATCATGAAAGTATCTGATTTCTCCATCAATTTTGAAAGATAGTTTTGCAGGATATGTCAGCCTGGGTTGGAATGTTTTGTGTTTTTTTTGTTATTTTTTTTTTAGGACTTGAAACACTTCACTCCAAGCTTTCCTGGCCTTTAACACTTGTGTTGAGCAATCTGCTATAATATTAATGAATTTTTCTTTATAAGTGACTCATTGCGTTTCTCTAACCACTTTTTAAATTCCATATTTGTGTTGGATCCCTATAATGTGCCATGGAGAGGGTTTTTTTTTCCCCCTGATTATGACTATTTGGCCTTCTTGCTTTTAAAACAGAACTGTCTTAAGTATTTCCTTTCTGTGAAGGTGCTCCATTTTAATGGAGCTGGAAGTCCATGTTTGTCTTTTATCTGGCAGCTTTTACTAGATTATTGGCTCTAGTAGTTTTTCATTGGATTGTATTGAATTGCTTGCTACATGTAGTCATATCTTCTGCAAAATGAGTTTTATTCCTTCCTTTCTTGTGTATGTACCTTTTTATCTGTCTCATTGCAGGCAAATAAAACTGAGTCTGGTTTTGCATTTTTCAATATCATTGATGGCCAGGCATGGTGGTGTATGCCTGTAATCCCAGTATTTGGAAAGCTGAGGCAGGAGGATCACCATGAGTTTGAGGCCAGCTTGATCTACATAGCAAGACCCTGTCTCAAAAACATAAGGTGTATCTTTTCTGTATATCTATCTATGTTTGCTTATCTGTTTTTATCTCCTGCTCTTCCCGCTTCCTTTACTCTAGCCATCATGACTCTTTGCTTTTTCTTCACAGCAAGCATGTCCCCTCTCAACTTTTGCAATTGTTATCCCTCTGCCTGAAATGCTTCTGCATCCCACCCCAATATTCCCGGGGCTTACTCCTTCACCTTCTGAAAGTTTGTCACTCAAATGTTATCTCAGTAATATCATCCTTTACCACTCCCAAAGTTATAATCCATTCTGACATCGAGTTCTCCTGTTTATTCTCTACTTGATTTTTTTCATAGCACTTACTATCTGGCATATCTTTTAACTGGTTTAGTCTGTTTCTCTTTATTAGAATGAAGGCAGATGCCTTCCCTTTTGAATTTTTTGACTTGTTTTATTTCATTGCCCAGAACACCCTGAGACATGCAAATACATAATAAGCACTTATTTAAATAACTAATCTTTATGTATTTTAACATTTTTCTCCTTCAAATTAGGGTCCTGGCCAAAGGAATGATTTTATATATATATATATATATATCTATCTATCTATCTATATATATATATATATAGATAGATAGATAGATATATATATATATATATATAAAATCATTCCTTTGGCCAGGACCCTAATTTGAAGGAGAAAAATGTTAAAATACATAAAGATTAGTTATTTAAATAAGTGCTTATTATGTATTTGCATGTCTCAGGGTGTTCTGGGCAATGAAATAAAACAAGTCAAAAAATTCAAAAGGGAAGGCATCTGCCTTCATTCTAATAAAGAGAAACAGACTAAACCAGTTAAAAGATATGCCAGATAGTAAGTGCTATGAAAAAAATCAAGTAGAGAATAAACAGGAGAACTCGATGTCAGAATGGATTATAACTTTGGGAGTGGTAAAGGATGATATTACTGAGATAACATTTGAGTGACAAACTTTCAGAAGGTGAAGGAGTAAGCCCCGGGAATATTGGGGTGGGATGCAGAAGCATTTCAGGCAGAGGGATAACAATTGCAAAAGTTGAGAGGGGACATGCTTGCTGTGAAGAAAAAGCAAAGAGTCATGATGGCTAGAGTAAAGGAAGCGGGAAGAGCAGGAGATAAAAACAGATAAGCAAACATAGATAGATATACAGAAAAGATACACCTTATGTTTTTGAGACAGGGTCTTGCTATGTAGATCAAGCTGGCCTCAAACTCATGGTGATCCTCCTGCCTCAGCTTTCCAAATACTGGGATTACAGGCATACACCACCATGCCTGGCCATCAATGATATTGAAAAATGCAAAACCAGACTCAGTTTTATTTGCCTGCAATGAGACAGATAAAAAGGTACATACACAAGAAAGGAAGGAATAAAACTCATTTTGCAGAAGATATGACTACATGTAGCAAGCAATTCAATACAATCCAATGAAAAACTACTAGAGCCAATAATCTAGTAAAAGCTGCCAGATAAAAGACAAACATGGACTTCCAGCTCCATTAAAATGGAGCACCTTCACAGAAAGGAAATACTTAAGACAGTTCTGTTTTAAAAGCAAGAAGGCCAAATAGTCATAATCAGGGGGAAAAAAAAACCCTCTCCATGGCACATTATAGGGATCCAACACAAATATGGAATTTAAAAAGTGGTTAGAGAAACGCAATGAGTCACTTATAAAGAAAAATTCATTAATATTATAGCAGATTGCTCAACACAAGTGTTAAAGGCCAGGAAAGCTTGGAGTGAAGTGTTTCAAGTCCTAAAAAAAAAATAACAAAAAAAACACAAAACATTCCAACCCAGGCTGACATATCCTGCAAAACTATCTTTCAAAATTGATGGAGAAATCAGATACTTTCATGATAAAAAGTACCTAGCACTTCTAAGAATTCTCAAGAATAATCCTGAACGAGACAATGAAGCTAACAATGTCATAAAGTCTAATAGAATGAACATACCAGGTAGAACAAAGACATAAAGTCTAACAGAATGAATATACCAGGTAGGGTGAGCAGCTAAGCAGAAGAAAGACAGGGAATCAGCAACAGAAAAATAAGGCAATGACAGGAATACTTATCAGCAGTAACTCTTTTTTTTTTTTTGGTACTGGGTATCGAACTCAGGACCTTGTGTTTGTGAGGCAGGCTGCGGAACCACTGAGCTAAATTCCTGGCCCAGTAGTAACTGTTAATGTGAATAGTCTCAATTCCCTAATCAAAAGCAGACTGGCACAATGCCTCAAGAAACAGAATCCAACAGTACGCTGTATTCAAGAAACATATTTAACCCCTAAAGAAACTCACAGACTAAAAAAAATCAAAGGATGGAAAACAATATTCCATGCAATGTGCAATGAACACAAAAACAAATAAAAATGATGTAGTAGCTATCTTATATTCAGAAAAAGTGGACCTCAAGCCAAAACTGATCAAAAGAGGCAAAGAAAGTTATTACATATTGATTAAGGAAACAATCCAACAGGAAGAGATAATATTAACATATATGCATTAAACAACAGAACACCCAACTTTATAAAACAAGTACTACAAACTACATAAACACAATTATAGGGACCTAAATAAATAGAAATTATATTTCTGTACTTCAAATTATTTCTTTTCTTTTTCCAGTACTGGAACTCAGGACCATGTGCTTGTGAGGCAGGCGCAGTGCCACTGAGCTAAATTCCCAGCCCTAAACTTCAAATTATTAAAACACTGAAATCAGTAGACTGGGAAAAGTTGTGTATATATAATACCTGGAGCAGCATCTAAGAAAAGTACATAAAGTAATATGCTCAAACAATATAATACACTAAAACAGAATTTAAGAACCCATAGGAAATAAACAAACAACGGAGACAAGACTGGCTAAGTGAATTAATCAGAAAAAGAAAAAACCCAAAGTGATGTTTTTTATAAGAAATTTACTTCAGGAGCTGGTTGTGGTGGCACATGTCTGTAATCCCAGCACTCGGGAGGCTGAGGCAAGGCAGGAGGATTGCTGTGCGTTTGAGACCAGCGTGGGCTA
>NW_022947452.1:0-211 GCF_012274545.1 Fukomys damarensis | reverse complement strand
AATTCAGATAAAATTGAGAATATAAAAATATACTTTGTTTTACTTTATGTATTTATGCAAATTGCCATCTAAAACTAAATTTAATGTTTAATATTATCATACACCAAAACAAATTTTATTTGTATTTGTCTAGTTTATATATATGAATATATGTTTTTATGTAGATTTTGCCAGTAAATATAAATATGAATAATAAAAGAGAATCAAAGAA
>NW_022947451.1:0-263 GCF_012274545.1 Fukomys damarensis | reverse complement strand
GTGACAGAGTTGCAGCCCCTTGCTTTGTGGAGTACTTCACATTCAGGAAACCAATCGCTTTGGTTTCAAAATGGTAAGCGGCAAAAGAAGCTGCTTCCCAGGGAAAAGTGCAGTTTGACTCACAGAAGCACACTGAAAAGTGAGTTTGAATTCTAACCTGAGGTGAATTTATGTTCAGGTTTACAGATGTCCTGTTGCTTGGGTGGAGTCAGAAGTTCTAAGAACTCTCTTAGCCCTAAGGGCTTTTCTGGTACAAGCCTCTC
>NW_022947450.1:0-228 GCF_012274545.1 Fukomys damarensis | reverse complement strand
TGGGTTCGATCCCTGGTACCAACCACTCCCCAAAAAAACAAAACAAAAAAAGATGTATGCATGGGTCAACTTCCCACAGGAATGTAAGCGTTATATAATATACTCATGTACTAGTTAACTAAATTTAAAAATTGCTAGCCACAAAACATAGAAGGATTTTTATATAAAAATAAAATATACTTTTAAAGCAAAAAAAATGGTGTCATCAATTCACAGGGAAGGAAAATG
>NW_022947449.1:0-367 GCF_012274545.1 Fukomys damarensis | reverse complement strand
TCACCATTCTGCTGGATGCAGGCACGAGCAAAGGTGGCATGTCCCACTGGTTACAGGTCCTCACCAGTCCACTGTGTTAATGTCAGGATGAAGGAAGAATCTCTGCACGGCTGACTGGTCCTCAAGAGTCAGTGGGATACAAACTGGGGCAAGGACATGCACAGTCCGTTCCTACCTGGCCCTCACAAGTCACCTGGATGTAAGCTGTTGTTTGCAGGGGATCTAGGAAAGGCTGAGTGGCCATCACAAGTCCACTTGAGGCTGGCTATGGTGAGGGACTATTTTTAAATTGGGCTTTTTATTCATTTAGATTTATAAGTATTATATGAATATGCTAGGTACAAAATTTTGCTGTAAAGTATAACTT
>NW_022947448.1:0-222 GCF_012274545.1 Fukomys damarensis | reverse complement strand
TTCACTCATATATGTGTGGAAATCACTAAATGTTGCCTGTACTAAATGCATTCCGTATTTTTCACACTTTTTTCTCTTTTACCTTCTTTACTTTTAATGCCTTTTAAATTTTCACACTGCCTCTTTCTGGCTTGCTCTTTGTTAAGTGTATTCAAAATATCTTGTAACTCCGTGCCTGGCATCCAGGGAACATAGTTGTAACAGGTGTGTTCCCGCAGGCTT
>NW_022947447.1:0-679 GCF_012274545.1 Fukomys damarensis | reverse complement strand
TCCCCATAATGTGAATGGGCCTCATTCAATCAGCTGAAGGCCTTAAGAGCAAAACCCGATCTTTTGTGGAGAAGGAATTCTGCCTTGACACAATAACATATATCTTCTGCTTGACTTTCCATCTTCCCAGTCATCCTAGTCATATGGGCAAATTCCATAAAATAAATATCTTCATAGATATGCCTATACATATATACACAGATCTCATTGGTAACATTTCTCTGAAGAACACTAACCCCTTTCAAAAAAAGATTTAAAATATCAAGACTCATTAGAAGCACCACCCAAGCATGATATCATAAGAAATTACTACTGTATGTATCAGTGTGTGCTTGTACATCCATTTACATAACAAAGACTGATCCACATTTGACTCGGTGTCAAGAAATAGTCCAGTGAAAAAAATTAATTCCATAATACTTGTACTAGTTTTTGATGAAGGTGAGAATTGCATTATTTTCTTCCTTGGAAGAAAAATGTAACCACAGCAGGACTCCATCTTTCCATGACCACAGTTTAAATCAGAAGTCATCTTCACGTTTGGTCCCTAAGAAGCGCCACTGAATGCTGAGAATTTTTAGGGCTACATTTACACAATACAAGTGACTCTGTTTGCTAAAGTTCATCCCTTTCTCCTAACAGTTTCACTACAAAGACATCTCAAATATGTGTACATACA
>NW_022947446.1:0-337 GCF_012274545.1 Fukomys damarensis | reverse complement strand
CAGAGTCAAGATCGGGGGCCGCCTCCCCAAGGCTCAAGCCAGAAGTGGGGTGCACTGATCCAGCCATCTGTTTACCCCACAAACAAAGAGCTCAGGAGAGAGTGTGGCCTCACAGAGGGTGCAGAGCTACAGGGTGCAGTGCAGTGCAGAGCTAACCTTGGAGCCAGCCCTGCTCTAAACCGTGTGATTCTGGTCCTCACAGCTCCCCTCTTGTTCTTGTGTACTGCTTGACGTGGACTTTTTTAGTAAGTATATGTTTCAAGAAAAATCTTCAGTAATGATGGTGAATTTGCTGGTTCCTCCTGCATCTCTGCTGCTTTTTGATTCACATATTCTC
>NW_022947445.1:0-207 GCF_012274545.1 Fukomys damarensis | reverse complement strand
GTTCAAACTTAAGTAATTAGGGGGAGATGGATGGCTGAATCCTGTAGGCATGTTTTAGTCCAGTTGTTTAATACATGTAGTACGGATTTGTACAAGGTTATAAAGATCATTTGTAGAGCAATGCAAATGATACCTCTGTGGCCATTTTCTTCAGGACTTTTTAAGTTTAGTTAGTTCCTAAGCTATTCTGAGAAATATCAAAATGAG
>NW_022947444.1:0-597 GCF_012274545.1 Fukomys damarensis | reverse complement strand
AATTCTCGACAAACCTTAGAACTTAATAAATGACAATACCAAGCAATAAATAATAAAAAAGGAAGCAAAAATATGTTTACATAAAGTCATAGCAAATAAAGTATGAGTGAAAGATGTTTAATCACTCTGAAAGTGATTTAAAATACCTGCATTTTTTGATATTTAACATTGACAAAGTTCAAAATGCTTTTTAATTCATGGTGAAACTATGATGAAAAAAACACCCATAAATAGAGATGGAAATATGAGAGTATAATTTAGTCCAACAAGATGAGGAGCAATTCAATAACACATCAATATTAAAAATTAACATATTCTTTGATCTACAATCCCTTGGGCTGTGCTGTATCATACAAATAAAGTATATATAACATTTTAATCAGACTATTCATCATAAGCTTACTTGTAATATTGAAAGACTTGACATATGTAAGAGGCTGAACTCTGACATTTTATGGTGTGACTAAGTTTAATAAACTCTTTTTTAAAGACTAAATTAAAAGCAATATTTTTTGAGAATTGGTAAATAAACACTTTGCTTTAGTATTTTAAACTTTTGCTTAGGTGCGAAACCTTTACCTAGTGTTTTTTTTTTTT
>NW_022947443.1:0-1451 GCF_012274545.1 Fukomys damarensis | reverse complement strand
AGACATTTATAGTTAAGTGGATGCACACTGAGGCCATACTCTTTACTGAAATTAATAAGTCCCACATGTGTAAATACCAAATAGTTTCTCTGGCTTGAAGAAGTAAAAGTGTAAATAAGGGTCACAATGTATAATTGATATTGTGTAATAGGAATAAAAGAGTAAAGAAAGTGGGAAGATTATGGGAAAAATGTAAAAAGGGAAAATAAAAAATATGTGAAAAGGAAAAACATGGAAACAATATCTTTGTAAACAGGGAAGGGTAGAGTGGATGAAGGAAGGGCTGGGGTATGTGGAAAAATAAGAACCAAGATAAGTCATGTAAAGGTACAAGGTTCCATTGATGAATGTAACTGTATTGTATACCTAAAATATATCAATAAGCTTAATAAAGAAAAAAAACAATATTCTGTTATATTTTTCTGCTTATAAATGATAAAACTGAGGCCTGTTGTACATAAATATATGTCAAATGCCACATAACGAATCAGCTCTCACATTCTCACTGTCCATCTCATTTGTACTTGATGTCCCATAACTTTGTTCCGCCTTATTTTGCCAACATCTTTGGCCATTTCTTCCTTTGTGTTGGCTTCAGTTGTCATCTGCATGTGAATACTTACAGAATTCTTAAGCCCAGGCTATAGGTCCTCCTCAGCTCGAGACCAACAAGTACAGTTGCAGATAAGACTTCTTTCTTTACCTTAGGTCTTTCAACCTAGTTGATTTTACTCTAAAGGAGATCATCCCCTTCCACTCTGTTCTTCAAGGCATCTGACATTATGATTATGAATTTCCTCATTGCCCAAGAGCCGTCTTTGATTCCATGACTCTTAACTCATACATCCAGACTATCACTGGTTTTGACAATTTTCTAAATATTTTAGAATCTTTCTACTTCTGTGTTCCCTCACTCCTGAATTTCTTAATCATATTTGACCACATCACCTTTCCCATAGCTAACCTTCTGAACCTCTTTGGATTCCCATTTATCTTAGCAGGATATACAATTGATCTGTTTGTAAAACCTGTGTCATAATATAATTTTTCTTTAGACTTGTCTTTTATAACTCTCCAAATTGCCATGTAAACTTGGTGATCCATCCTCAATCTCATTCATTTGATATTTTCTCTACTTTCTCTTATCTTTCTCTAACCGCTCCAAATCCTTCAAGTCTTGGAGATCAGTCATTCAATAATTATACATTTGAACTTATGAAAAATAAATGTTTCAGAGATCTGATGTAGAATATAGCACCCAGAGTTATCGATGGAGACGTGGGGAGTGGAAGGTGGGAGATACAAGGAAACTTTGGGAGATGCTGGGTATATCTATTACCTTGATTTTGATAATAGTATTCTAGATACTTGCATATGTCCAAACCCATCAAATTACACACACTGAATAAGTTTATTTATTCATTCTTGACTAAAACTTTAAAACAAAAAGA
>NW_022947442.1:0-2411 GCF_012274545.1 Fukomys damarensis | reverse complement strand
AAAAAAATATACTGTATACACAGAACCACTGAAAATTTTTTGGCTAAAGATTGTCTACTGGATCCCTTCTCGGCCTTTTTGCTGAGATCAAGTGTAGATTGTCTACTGGTAGCTGCAGTTGCACATACTGTACCAAAAGCCTCCATGGCTTTATATCACTATACATTATGTGATACTAACAAAGGCAGATAAATAGAATTGTGTCTATATTAAAAACTATATCTGGACATTGGAACAAGAGGTATCAGTATGAAAACAGTAATGTGATGGGTCACCCACCTGTAGCGTGTTACAATATTGACTTCCTCATTAGATGTGGTAGCTTTCACATTAAGGAGCCACACAAAGAGGTGATAGCTCTGGTTTAAGCTGAAGAAAAAAATAATCAGTTCTTGCAGTTACTTAGATGATGAGATGGTTGGTGTAAATGGTCATTTTAAAGTAACAGATATCTCAAGTCCCTCGGAAAGGAAGGGATAGAAAACCTCTGTGTATGGAAGTGTTTGGAGAAGTAAGCGCTGACATGGGAGTCTTAACTCAGGATGTAACAGATGGCTAAGAAGACACCACAACAAGCTGGGCAGGTGAGACAGAACCCCGACACCTGAATATTAAAGAATGTAAAGCAGATGATAAACCACCTTCTAAACACAAAAATACTTTTGATGAATCTAAAAATGATGAATATATAACTACAGGGCCTTTATATTAGGAAAGATTCTCCAGAGAATTCAAAGCAATGTGTGTGACTGGTGGGGGTGTGCTGAGAATTGGCATAGGTTAAGGAGGCTGGAATGTTCTCCTCTGCCATCTACAAACTAAAACAACAGGGAAATTGGACAAGTGCTCATCTGAATGCCTGAAAACCAGCTGAGACAATTGTGTATCTCCAAGTCACAACCAGGGGCTTGGACGTCTGAGGACAAAAGATGGTTGAAGTGGTCCAGTCCAATTAACCTGCCAACATCTAGCTGGCTGATCACACTTGAGGACGGGAGCCACGTCAAGGGCAAGTAAGTGCTGGCCAACTTGTGTATTAATACACCAGATAGTGACAGGGTTCCCCAGGGGAAGAGGCTCACTGGTGTTGCTAGAATTAATCATCCCATCCACTTGATCCTACAATTCCCTGTTGTAGATGTGAGGCTTGTGTGAGTGTAACTCTGCCTATCATCAATGTGAGTGCAGAAGTACAGGAAACACTTCAAGATATGGATTTGCTTTCCTTTGGACATAAACCCAGAAGGGTAATTACTGAGTCCTCTGGTAGCTTAATTTGTAACGTTTTAAGGGCCTTCAAACTAGTTTCCATGAGTGTACACATGTCCATTAATAGTGTGAAAGTAAAATCAACATCTTTACCAACACACGTCTTTTTGGCAGTAACCATTCTCAAAAGTATGAGGTAATATCTCAAAATAGTTTTAATGTGCATTTCTCTAATTACAGTAAACATCTATTTTTTATGTTGCTACCATTGATAAGCTACTATCCATTGTTTTCTGTATATTCACTAAAAGTGTGAAAAACTAACTCACAAAATTATCAATAATGTCTGAAAACAATCCATGTTACAAACTTTATTCGCCAATCACCCACCATGAAAAACCCTTCTGAATAATTTCACAGAGTGACAGGACAAGGAGGCTTTATGAAATTGGTCTACGCAATAGCATATGGTTAACAATTACAGAAATATTTCAAAATGTACTAAAAATTTTAAATCTTCACAATCTAATCATTGAAAGTAGTTCTAATACCACATATCACTCTCAACATACAATTACTCTGTCATCTTCTGTGGAAGACAATTTCCTGTGAGCTCTCCTATGCAATGAAAATCCATAAATCACATGCCAAAACCCTGAAAAATGTGCTCTTTCTTGAAAGGGTATTAACCCAAGGACTTGTGTTTTAAGGAACATTTTCTTTTAGTAATTAAAGCAATTACTTTTGCAAAATGATATAAATGAAGAAGGAAACTATGCCAAAGTTGTAGAAAAGTAAATATTTTTTTCAAAATGTTTTGAAGCAAGGGAAGTAGAACGGGGCAGAGGGGTAAAAACCGAAATGTTCATATTACATGCATTTTTCATATAAACCACCTATCTGTCTATTCACAATACTGAATTCCCATTCATCAAATGAAGAATATCAGGAAATGAGATGAAGTGTTCTAATAAATTTAAATAGTGCAACAAAAAGAGTTCCTTTTAATTAAGATTCATACTTTGAAGAGGATAAGATGATCAGGGACATTTGAAAAGCAGGTTGTGAGGGAGGCTCCAGACATTGCTTACCTGTTTCATTTATAGATTGTCAGAGAGGTTCATGTGTGTGTGCTTTTCTTCAACTCTTACCATGTTTATTTGTGTGTTCCTTCCTAAGGTCTAAGCTGTCCCTTTTTTTTT
>NW_022947441.1:0-838 GCF_012274545.1 Fukomys damarensis | reverse complement strand
GAATGTAACTGTACTGTGTACCTAACATGTACCAATAAACTCAATGAGAAAAAAATATAATCGGCTTAATGGTTCTGACAGATAAAAATATATTCTTGGTTTATTCAGTATATGTCGCATGTCACATAGCATGCATTGCACATACACATAAACTATATTTTTGTATTGGTATTTCGTATCATATATTTAGATGTATTAAATAATGGAAGTAATGGTAAAATTTTGAAGAATAAATTCATCATGGCTAATTCTAGTTGAGTTCATAGATTTTGTGATTAATTTGCTTCAGTGTTTAGTACATACAGGTTTATGCCTCTCAAATATTAGTAGAGACACTCCCCACTTAATGACCAAGTTGCATTCCAGAGATGAGGTCCGTAAGTGAATTTTTTTCTCAGAAATCAATGGAATGTTCCTTTTGCTGTACTAAATTTTTAAAGCTTAAACATTCACCATAGCTTTTGGGGAGGCTACTGGGAATCGAACTCAGGACCTTGCGCTTGCGAGGCAGGCGGCAGCACCAATGAGCTACATCCCCGGCCCTCCACTGTCTGTTTTAATCACTCTTTGTGTATATGTGGTAGTGATTTTTGTTACTGCTGAAGATATGTCAGAAACTTTACGATGAAATGGAAATCGTCTTTCTGAATTTTGCAATTTAAGAGAGACTTGCTCTATGTATCTTGTTGTTTCTATTCTTATTAAATCTGAACATCATTTGAAGATGTGTGTGCTTTTACTGGCAAGTTGCTGTGTCAGGCATTTCGCAAGTGACCAGGTGTTCGTTATGCAAAGTTTAGTTCCTACTACTTGTGAACTGCACTTACATTCTCACCTG
>NW_022947440.1:9501-11041 GCF_012274545.1 Fukomys damarensis | reverse complement strand
CAATAATGGAAATGCTAATTAGACAAATTTGATTATTACACATTGCATACATGTATCTTATTATTATTGTGGATCAAATACTTTAAAAAAAAACAATCTAAAAACCATTTTCACAACTACCTACATCACAACACAATTAATGGTACCTAAAGTAAGAAAAGCGCACACACACACACACACACACAGAGTTACTGAAGAGTGAATATTAAAAATGTGGGATGGAAAGCAATATTATACAGCCTTTAAAAAAAGGCAATTCTGATAAATGTAAAAACATGGATACACCTTGATAACATAAGACAAAGTCACCAAAAAATAGCACTAAATTCCCTTTGCATGAGGTACTGACAGTCATCAGGTTCATTGGTACAGAAAGGGAAATGGTGGGCGTCATGGGCAGGAGGGGGAGATGGGGTGTTGGGTTTAATGGAGATTCCCTCAAAAACTTAAAAGATAAATACTGATCACATAATTACAATGACTTTTCCCATGAAAGTGAGAGAAGAAATACTCCAATAAAAATTTTCATTTATACTCTTAGCCAAAAAATTGTAAAAACACCAATAAAGTGTGATCAGATAATATCCAGGCAGAACTAGATAACAAGTACAGAAGCAAAGTCCCTCCTTCTTTCTTTAGATAAGATTTAAATCATGTTTATGAGTAGTTTCACCTTCACATTTCTGTCTTTCAGTCTTTAAAGAAACAAAAATGTAGTGGAAAAAATGGATAGCAGTTTGTTGGTTATTAGGACCCTGATAATTGTGGATGGTCAGAAAACACTGCCTGGGTTCTTAAGAATTTTAAAAGTGAATAAATATTTTCAAAAATCATAAGCCACACAAACAAAAAAGTGAATGACAAAATTAGACAAAATGCTCGATAAACCTAACTTTCTTCCAGAAATACATTTCAAGACACAACTAGGAAGTTAAAACTCTCTCATTTAAACTTCTGTAATATAACACATTTGAATATACAAGAGATGCACTTCATGGCATAGTTAGCCAACTACATACAGGTAGCTAGATGGCCTGGGAACACCAGATTGTTCTAGGTATGATATTGGGGAAAGAAGATATCTTGTTAGGAGGAAAATGTTGAACTTTTATTCTTTACAATAAAGTCTCAGATGGGATCATCACTAAGACACTATAAGGTTTCCATACTTCAGGTGATGAAGTTACTGAAAATTCCTAAATTGATGATCCTTTCACAGGGTGGCTAGAGAACTTGTTTGAAACATCCCTCACAATTGTAGCTGGAGTCTGCCCTGGCATAGGAGGCTGCATTATTCCAGATATGAGAGTCCTAGCCCAAAGATTGAGGCTGCCCCAACTAAGAAGATCTGTAGCATATCAAAAACATTATCTCCTGCAATTACAAGAAACTATTGTCTTATGATGAAGAAAATCAACCAGCATGAGAAAGACTTGAAAACTACAAAACAAAACAAAACAAAACCATTTAAACATGAAAATGGGAAAAGGATTCTATAATAAAGACAGGAAAAGATTGTCAAATTTGTAATTGGTTCATA
>NW_022947440.1:5445-9035 GCF_012274545.1 Fukomys damarensis | reverse complement strand
AAGTAAGATCATTTCTTACAAAGGACACACTGGGGAAATTTACCTGTAGCACAGGAATGGCCAATGTTCTCAGTTCATTAGTACATACTCTGGTAAACAACTTAACCTCAGGTGTCTGAAATTTTCCTTAGCCCCTGCAGTATATAATCACACCTGAGTGTGGCCTTTTTCCTTTGTGCTCACAGAGGAGGCCAATAAGGCCTCCGTTCTCCTCTGGTTTCCAACAGAGTTAATAATGCATTAGCTTATTTTATAAGCTCTTAGACTATGTATTTGGCTGGTGAAATTTACAGTTTTGTATCAATCATCTCTTAAGTTAGCCTATAAATATTGTTTCATTTTCTCTGGTCAGAACATTTGGGTAAGCTATAGGGTGTCTCGAGCCGCGACGTCAAGATCCTGCCAGCAGGTCCTAAACCTGAAAGGAGGAGGACAGAGAGACGGGAGGCACCTTTCTTCTCATGTTCCTTGCTTGCTTGCTTTATTATCTGCTTTATTACAGAACATCTTCCTTTTATACTCTCCAGCTGCATGGGAGCGAGGGCTGCATGGGAGTGAGGGCTGCACGGGAGCGAGGGTACCGCCCACACATTCCAGAGGGAAACAATAACAACCATTATGGGTTACATCTGCTACCAGCTGAACTCACTAGTGGCTATGGGCGAGAGCACGTCCGTGCCAGCGAGGTGACTCAAAGTTCAATCATGGCTAGGCCTGTGTCAAGACTCACCAGAATGGCTCGCCATAATAGGGGATGCCTGCCACTTGGGCCAGGTTTTCTTCAGTAGCATGTATTTAACAAGCCAACTACTTTTGGTGGATGCAACTAGCAAAATTTTGTAGTTCTCACACTTAACTTTCACATGAGGAGTTCTTCTGGAACCCAGTCTAGGAAAATTAGAGGGAAAGTTCTAAGCTTTAAGAGAAAAAGCCAATATTTTCCAACTAAATAGTTCAGTCTATTAAAGATAATATATAATGTCTACTATCTCCACTTTGAAAGTTTTATATGTTGAACTGTCATTTCTGCCTATTTGTGGGGTAACAATAAAATGGGGCAATTAAATTTCTATATAAATAAAAACAAGACATTGTTGTAAACAGCCTTGCTGACAAAGTGGAAACTGCCTTGCCTGACAATTAAGGAAAAATAAACATTTTAGGACTCATTTAAAAAAACATTTAATTCATTGTTTTCTTTCTTTCTTTATTGAATCACTTTAGGTATAAAATACGGTTACACTCATCATTGAGATCTTGTGCCTTTACATGATACATCTTGGCTCTTCTTTTTCCCTTCCCCCTGCCCTCCCTTCTCCACCACCCTTTCCTATTTTGAAACATTTAATTTTAATGAGGCAGTAGAGATCAAAATTATTTCAACAAATCTAAAAACTTTAATAAAGTTTTGTTTTAAATTTTACTAAGAACGGATAACTATCTTAAGCTTTATTCCTTTAAACAAATTTTGGGCAGTAACAAGATAATTGCTTACATTTAGATAAGAGATGAAATGAAATATTCAGCTGGTGGGTTTTCTCCTTACCGCGTGCAGCAGCTGGGTCTGCTTAGGGCACCCCTCACCATTACCCACGCCATGCAAACAGAAAGTGTCTCTTGTCCTGATTGGCTGCTGTGGGTCAACAAATCCCATGTTTTCAGTTGTCCACTCAGAGCTCTATCATCACAAGCTTCAGGACATTCTGCTGCATGAAAGGATGGTGGAGCAGCAAAGGGTGGTGCAGGTCCCTGGACACTACTTTGAAATCTACTCCAACTGCCTCATCTTCCCCTGGACCTGGATATGAAGTCTCTGCGCCAATGCTGCTCAGGTGAGTGGTCACTGATTTATGTGGCTCAATGCCATGCACGCCTGCACCCTCATGCTTGTGGGATCCTTAGCCCCTGAACTGCTCTCTGCTTGATTCCTGGATTTGTTGATAGACAAATTTAACCCTATATTGTAATCTTGGCCAAAGTCTTCTTTGTTGTTGCTTTAATTGGTATACACTTATGATTCTTGATAATTATAACTATCTTGTGGAATCACTACATATACATATTACATGTTAATCACTTTTAGTTTCCTTTCTCTGCCCAGTCTTACCACCCCACTTTTTTGGTGCTGCTGATCAAAGTGGGGACCTTGCACTTGTGAGGCAGATGGCAGAACCAATCTTCTCTGTTAAAACCTAGATCCCCTTCTTACCTTCTCAAAATCTATATTCCTTTTTCATTTCACTTTTTTTTGATGTAGCCTTTCAATTATGAATATTTGTAGCTTTTTCTATAAAGCATACTATTCACTATTTAACCCTTAGGGTGTAGTTCATATCACTTAGCATTATAGTCTCAGGATACATTCATTTTCCCACCAATGAATCAAATATTTCTGTTTTTTTTCTTTTGCTATAGTTTAGGCTTGCATCTGGCTGGGATAACCAGGCTGACCTCTATCTCACAGTAATCTTACTGCCTCAACCTCCTAAGTGCATTTCGTCTCTCTTTATGATGAGTAGTACTCCATTTTGTATATATACCAGATTTTTAAATATATTTATCTTTTGGTGGATATATAGGTTGTTTCCAAAATTTAGATATTATGAATTGTGCTGTTACAAACAGTGAAAGCATGTATCTCTGTAAGATGTCATTACATCTTTAGTGAAAATACCCAAAATAGTTATACCTAGATCTCTGATTTTAATTTTTTGGGAGACTCTCCAGAGTGTTTATACTATTTCTTATTGCAATAAACTTTGAAGAATGGTCCCTTTTCCCCCTCAACCCCACCTGCATTACTGGAATGAGTTCCAATTTAAATGGGGTTTTGATTTGAATTTCTGTAATGGACAAAGATATTAAACATATTCTTTCTACATTTTGTGGCCATAAATGAGTTTTTATTTTTTTTAATTTGGTCTTCATTTGGAGTGTCTAACATTTTAAACTTTTTGAAATATATTTTAAATATTAATCCTCTGTCCAGGGAATAGCTGACAAAGTTTTTCCCCCTCTGGAGATGTTCTATTCAGTCTGTATGGTGTTTCCTTTGATGTAAAACATCTTAATTTGACATAATTTCATTTGTTGATTGTTGATATTATTTCTTGTGCAATTGAGTTATTCAGAAAGTCCTTGTTCCTTCTCCTGTCTTCAAGAGCTCTACTTATTTTATTTGCCATGCTATTCTGTGTTTCTGGTTTAAAATCTAGTTTTTTGTCCATTTTGACATGGTTTTTGTAGAGAATGTGTGAGAACTGGGTCTGGATTTTGTTTTCTGTACTAGGATTATGAGCATTTTCAAGACAATTTTTGAAGCTGCTGTCTTTCTCCATTGTATGTTGCTTGACCCTTTGTCCAAAGTCAAGTGGTAAAAGGTGCCTGGGTTTGTTTCTTCATTGTGACTTCTGTTGCAATCAACATGTATGTTTTTGTGCCAATACCATGACATATTTATCACTATAAATTTACAACATAACTTTAAATCTTGAATAATGATTCATCCTGCTTTGCTCTTATGCTCAGGATTCTTTGGCTACTATTGGTCTTTTCTGACATCTTATGAAATGTAGCAGTGTGCTTTATAG
>NW_022947440.1:0-1980 GCF_012274545.1 Fukomys damarensis | reverse complement strand
TAAGTTGAGGTATAGACCATCTATTCCAATTTTTTGCAGGGTTTTTATCATGAATGGGTGTTGAATTTTATCAAATGCTTTTTCTGCATCTATTGAAAGGATCATATGGTTTTTGTCCTTGACTTTGTTAATATAATGTATTACATTTATTGACTTTCATATGTTGAACCACCCTTGCATCTCTGGAATAAATCTGACTTGGTCAGGATGTATGATCTTCTTGATAATCCTCTGTATTCTGTTTGCTAGTGTCTTACTAAGGATTATTGCATCTATATTCATTAAGGAGGTTGGTCTGTAGTTCTCTTTTTTAGTTGCATCTTTCCCAGGTTTGGGTATCAAAGTGATACTTGCTTCCAGGAATGAATTTGGAAGTATAGCTTCCCTTTCAATTTCATTGAAAAGTTGGAAGAGTAATGGCAGTAGTTCTTCTCTAAATGTCTTGTAAAATTCAGCAGTGAATCCATCAGGGCCTGAGCTTTTCTTTGTTGGTAAATTTTTACATTTTCAATTTCACTGACTGTAATTGTGGTGTTTAAAATATTTTTATCTTCTTTGTTCAACTTTGGTAATTCAGAAGTATCTAAAAATCTGTCCATTTCTTCTGTTTTCCATTTTATTGGATTACAGTTTCTCAAAGTATATATTAATGATATTCTGGATATCTTTTGGATCTGTTGTGACTTTGCCTTTTTCATTCCCGATTGCATGGATCTAAGCCTTTTCTTTCCTTTTTTTGATAAGATTAGCTAAGGGTTTGTCGATTTTATTTATTCTTTCAAAAAACCAGCTCTTTGTTTCATTTATTTTTTTGTATTGTTTTCTTAGTTTCCATTGCATTGATTTCTGCTCAGATCTTTATAATTTCCTCTCTTGTTTGAGGTTTGGGTTTTTCTTGCTCTTGTTTTTCTAGGAGTCTAAATTTCATCATTAGGTTGTCTATTTGAGCGTGCTCTGTTTTCCTAGTGTGGGCATTCAATGTTATGAATTTTCCCCATAGAACTGCTTTCATTGTGTCCCATAGATACCTGTATGTTGTATTGGCATTTTCATTTATTTGTAAAAACTGTCTAATTTCTTCTTCAATTTCCTCTGTAATCCATTGATTGTTTAAGAGAGTGTTGTTCCATTTCCATGTGCTTGTGAAGTTCCTACGGTTTCTTGGGCTATTGATCTCCAGCTTCATTGCACTATGATCTGATAATATACAGGGGATGCCTTCAATTATTTTGCATTTATTCAGACCTGTTTTGTGAGCCAACATGTGGTCTATCTTGGGAATGATCCATGTGCAGCCGAAAAGAATGTATATTCTGATTTTGTGGGGTGGAATACTCTGTAAACATCTCTTAAGTCCATGTGTTCCAAAGCTTGGTTCAGTTCTAGTATTTCATTGTTGATTTTCTGTCTAGATGATCTGTCAATTTGTGATAGTGAGGTATGTAAATCCCCCACTAAAATTGTATTAGTGCTTATTTGGTTTTCATGTTACTTAATATTTGTTTTATATAGTTGGGGGTATTTATATTTGGTGCATATGTTTATGATTGTCACCTCTTCCTCTTGAATTGTTCCCTTTACAAGGATGTAGTGTCCTTCCTTGTCTCTCTTAATGAGTTTTGGTTTGAAATTTACTTTTTCTGTGAATAAGATTGCTACCCCTGCTTTTTTCTGGGCTCCTGATATGTGGAGAATTGTTTTCCATCTTTTCACTTTCAGTCTATGGGCTTCCTTTTGCACTAGGTATGTTGATTGTATACAACATATTGTTGGATTTTTCTTCTTAATCCATTCTGCCTGTCTATTTCTCTTGATTGGTGAATTGAGGCCATTAACCTTGATGGTTATAACTGATATGTTCTGACATTATTAGCATGTTATTGTCCTTTTGTTGGCTCTTTTTACTTTTTCTCCCCTCTCTTAGTTTCTTGCCTTGCCTATTTGATTTGGTCTGTTGGGCCTCATGGTATTGTGACCTTC
>NW_022947439.1:0-237 GCF_012274545.1 Fukomys damarensis | reverse complement strand
GAGCAAAGACATATGTTTAGGCGTGTAAGATCTTAGTGTAAGAATTTAGCTGCAAAGAAAAAGGCTTTGTACTTACCAAAACTAATCACCCATAGCACACTGCTGCGTGACATAACAAGCGAAATGTTTGAACAAAACATGAAGGAAATAAGCTACAATTAAAGTTTATTTAATAGAGGTTGCAAATCATACTACTTTCACAAATAAAAGTATACAAAATGGATATCTTTTTTATAG
>NW_022947438.1:0-432 GCF_012274545.1 Fukomys damarensis | reverse complement strand
TGAGGGGCAGCTGTTGTGAAGGTTAATCTTGATTGTAAACTTGATTAGTTTGAGAACACCTAGCAGATCAGTTAAGCATACTCCTGGGTGTGTCTTTGTGGGTCATGGTGGCATAACCTTGGGGACAATATCTTGTCCCTGCCCCTTGTCTGGCTCTTCCCCTGTTCTCTGCTTCTTGTATGCCACAGGTTGAGCAGGTTTCTTCTATTATGCCCTTTCATCAAGATGTCCCTGCCTTGGAACCAGCTAACATGGACTGAAACCTCTGTCATCATGAGATGAATATACCTTTCCCTTTAAATTGTGTATACTTAGTATTTTGTCCTAGCAATGGAAAGGTGGCTAATACAACTGTGTGAAGTATTACATTGGACACTTCCTTTTTCATATTAAAATTGAGAGTGTTGGGGAAAGTCCTAGCAGTTTGGGGTG
>NW_022947437.1:0-201 GCF_012274545.1 Fukomys damarensis | reverse complement strand
GACTCTGTCAGTTTGAACATACTGATTTTCACTACAAACTTTCATCTCTAGAAGTGGGAGACTAATACATCACAACACTAAAACTGTGATGAGAAAGGAGATAGCAGATGTTAGGAAGTTCTTAGCATAGTGCTTAATTCACAAAGGGACCCTTCAAACTGAGGAATGCACAAAACGCAGATGTGGCAAGAGGATCAGTGA
>NW_022947436.1:0-697 GCF_012274545.1 Fukomys damarensis | reverse complement strand
CACACACACACACACACACACACAAAAAAAAAGCCATAAATAAACATATCAGGGAAAGGGAGTATACTTTTGTTTTAAAAGAAGAGGAAGAATACATAAAATTTATTGCAAGCTCACAATATGGAAGGATTAAACTCCAGAAATTTATTTTGTGAAACATCACTTGATATATAATGATAGAAAACAAAAATAGCTACATTCATTATGTAAGTACTATATGTTTTATAAATTCATTTTATCTTTAGAAATAGCATGATACATAGTTTTTTAACAAACCCATTTTTCAGGTAAGGAAACTGATATACAAATGTGGGAATTTGTGTCACTCCTGCCGATATAGTGCCACACTCCCCCTTTACAATACTATATAGTACCTTAAAAACAATTAAGTGTTAGTTGCAATGGTAGTTTTATCAAAAGGAAAAGATGCCCCTGAACTGGTATGCATATTTTGACATCCACGTCTTTACCTTTTAAAATAAACATTACCCATAAAACTACTTATTAAAGTTGAAATAGAAGATTAAAGAAATTTCACTTGGTCTTTGGCTACCCCTAAAAAGTTTTCTGTTAAATCTTTTTTTCAAGTGATTTCTATCTAGTGTTTAGCGAAAATCCTTTTAGAAATACTACACATAAAAGCTGATGCTGAAAGATTATTTGTGAAAATAATCGTGGGGCTGAGATTTCTAAACTA
>NW_022947435.1:0-1988 GCF_012274545.1 Fukomys damarensis | reverse complement strand
GTGTGACTTACTCCTAAGTGAAATAAATAAGTCACTGTTTCTTTTTTTAAAGAGAAGTTTATTTTGGTTCCTAGGTTCAGATATTTAACTTTATTGTTACATATTTTCAGTAAGAATCAGTTGTGTTCATCACAGAGAGTTGTACATGTACTAACACATTTTAATTCTATTTTTTCATCTACTTCCTCTCCTTCTCCATCTTTCCCACTCATCTCTTCATCCATTTCTCCTTTGCAAAGGATTTATCTCCCTTAATCATGTCATCTTTTATTTGCTATTAACTTATTCACATGTTCAGGTACTTTTTACAAAACCTTACAAATTTCAAATTCATCTACACTGCTCACTAACACAGACTCTTGATTTAAATTGCCTCAGCTTCTCAAAAATACTTCTAGAATGGAATTAAAATGTTTCATTTATCTCACTCACCAAGAAATACTTCTGCTTCTTCATATCCAGAAAACATTTGTTTCATTGTATTTTCACACCATCTTTCATATACATGGACAAGGGATTCAAAAATGAAACAGCATTATTAGAATACTTACTTCTGGAGTCATGGACAGATAATCCACGACTGCAGCCTCTCATCATCAGCCTGTTCCTGGTTATCTACCTGGTCACTATCCTGGGATGTCTGCTAATCATTCTAGCCATCATTTCTGACTCCCACATCCACACCCTCACGTATTTCTTGCTCTCCAACATGTCCATTAATGACATCATATAAGCACAACCACCATCCTAAACATGATGGTGAACATCCAAACACAGGACCATTGCATTACCTACATAGACTGCCTCTCTCAGATTTCCTTTGCCATGATTTTTTGTACTTTAGAAAACTATTACCTTGCAGTGATTGCCTATGACCGCTATGTGGCCTTTTTTCACCCTCTGAGGTACAAGGTCATCCTGACCTCCTGCCTCTGTATCTTGTTGGGTTTTGTTCTTCTTGCTAATTAGCACTGTGAGTACCCTGCTCCACACTCTTGTGGCACTTCAGCTGTCCTTCTCTGCAGACCTGGAAATTCCTCACTTCTGTGAATTTGCTCAGGTCATCAAGCTTGCCTGTTCCAACACCTTCATTAATAATTTCTTGATGTATTCAGAGGTGGGGATTTAGCTCAGTGGTTTGGTGGCCAGCCTTGCAAAAGCAAAGACCTGAGTTCAATCCCCAGTACAAATTTCTTTCTTCATATATTCAGTAAGTAGTGTATTTATTGCTGTTTCTGTCTTTGCGATTATTTCTCATAAACAAATTGTCTCCTCTATTTTGAGGATCCCATCAGTGGGGGGAAGACATAAAGCTTTTTCCACCAGTGGGTCTCATCTCTTAGTGTCTGTCTTTGTTCTAATGGACAGCTTTTACTGTGTGAGTGAGTTCTACTGTTAAAGACTCTCCCATTAAGAATGCAGTGGATTCAATGATGTACATTGTGATCCATCAAATGCAGAAACCCTTTTATCTATAGTTGAGGGACAGGAAATAGAAAGTTGCTTTGAGAAGCTCATCATAGGAGTATCTGTTCTCTAATTTTATCATTGGCTTTTGGCTTAGGTTGCTAGTATGAGTTAAAGTGTCCAGAACACCACTAATCCCAAATGTCTCATTTTCCATTGTCACCTTTAACCAAAATTACAAAAGGAATATACCAGCTAAATGTTCTACTTTCACTCAAAACCCATGTTTGCTTTTTGACTGATTCTGTGATTTTGTGAATTATTTAAATTTCTCACACTCAATATCTTACTCTGTCTACATTAAGAACAGCACACTTGGGTTCTAATTTTGTAACACTTTAGGTCAAGTCTCAGATGAAATCAAGTTGTAGAAACTGGATATGACAGATACATTTTTCAGCAAAGCTATAGTCACACCTGTAGACATCTTCAACCTGACTTCACAGTTAATGTCATGTGGGTTGCATCACACTGCTTGACCTACGTGTTGCTTCAACTGGCACTCATACTTGAATAAGAAA
>NW_022947434.1:0-852 GCF_012274545.1 Fukomys damarensis | reverse complement strand
GGCCATGGGGCATCATTGCAGCTCAAACTTTTGAGAAGGTCTTCCCGCAGGTCCTATAACCAAAGTGAGCAGTACACTGTTTTTCAGGTGAGGGACCCAGCCCACAGGAAGCCTTGCTTTCCTCAAATATCCCTGCTTCTGCTAAGAGTGGTGGTATGGTCCCACCTGAATGTTCATTTGTCCCAAGTGAAACACCCTCACATCTTAGGATTGTGCAGTGAGGGACATTCATTTTTCCTTCTTGGGTCTAATGTTCCCTTTGAGATATACACGACAGTTATGTCCATTGTTATTGTCTTCTACCTTTACTTGAGAGGTCTTGCTTCTCATGTTTTGCTCTTGTCCCTACGCTCCCTTCAGTCCCTACTCTCCTACCCATTTACAAAATTTTTTTTTGATTTTATGATTTTATCCTATATTTTCTTCTGCATATTTCCTCTGTCTTTCAATTCCCACTTTCCCTTCCTACACCTTAAGCCCTTTTCTTCCTATTTCACATTGTCAACTTTGTCATTAAGAGTAATTATGTACTATTAGAGTTTATTCACACCAGAGAAACTATTTGTTGTTTAAACACATGGAATTTATTGATTTCACTTAGGAGTATGTCACATATAGGGACATTTGGCAGGGCAAGCTAGGCAGTCTGTGCTACTTCTGTTTATTCCACCCATTGAGCCAAGGCCATTCTGCTGTTAAATGTGTCATACTATCTCAATATCCCCATGAGATGGGTAGGACTGGAATTATAAGCGAGGAAATAGATATTGAAGATATGTATTGGGAGGCGTAGGATCATAGTCAGTGAGGCAAAGATGAAATGCCCAGATATCAACTCCTGCTTAGAGTAAC
>NW_022947433.1:0-251 GCF_012274545.1 Fukomys damarensis | reverse complement strand
ATGTTTTGTATTGAAAAGATCCAAAGAAGATATGGCATTTTCTCTAATCACTCAAGCAATTCAGATGTATGCAAATTCTGTACCAGACAGATCCAGGCTTGCATTCCAGCTTTGCAACCAGAGAAGTGTGTATGAATTTGAGCACCTTTTTTTTTAATCTTCACAGTGCCATATTTCACAATTGAGTGTTTCTTAATTTGGAATGATTATATAAATGAGTAAATTTTATCTAGTTTTAAAATTTTTCCTAA
>NW_022947432.1:0-2227 GCF_012274545.1 Fukomys damarensis | reverse complement strand
TGTCACTCACCTTTAAGAAGATGACTTCTGGTTTACAAGAATAGCTTTGAGGGAGGAAGGGGATCAGGAGATAAGTGGGTAAGGCCTGGTTACAGAGCTGACGTGTCTGAGTCCTCTTCCAACTCTTACTTCAAAGTCCTCAGCCTCCCAAAGACACATACTTGTGACACCATGTTCTGATCCCTGATACTTTCACATCTGGAACCTCAACGGAAGTTTCACAGACGTTCAGACTTGAGTCCTGCAGGGGGAGAGGAGAGCCGGGGTAGCGAGTGACAGGTGAGCTGTGCACAAAGGGACAGAGGCATACCTGAGAATGAGGACAGATGCACAGACAGAGCTAACCAAAGCTGTGAAGAGGGCGAGCCACACAGCAAGGGCAACGTCTTCACTCACGCACTGTTCATCCTTATAATGATTTCAGTAAATCCTGTGTCCCGGGTAAGTCTTCAGGCCTCGGGGCACAACTCTGAGCTCCCACACATGCATCACCTGTCGTTATGAACGTGACAGGGCCAGCACGTTGGCCGATCTGAATCACAACCAAGTTCTCATCACCAGAACGAATAAAATAAACCTAGTAAGTGGACAGAGTGGGCAGGTGTACAGAAACAATGGAAATCAAAGAGCAGACTTAAAGAGAAGGTAACTGAGCTCTGTGGAATGAAATTTTATTAACTGAAGTTGGAAACGATGCCATTGTTTACCATTCTATTACAGTGAGTTGGAAAATAACCACAGATGGGAAATATAGTCAGCAACATTGGAGTTCATGATGCTGCTAGATAAAAGGAGCATCTGCAATGTATTTTCCAGGTTAACTGACCATCAATTTTTGATGAATTTGTGAACAATTTTAACCAGAGTGTTTTAGGTATCAATGTGATCATCCTACTTTCTGGTTTCACCTTTTAGTTTCCCAGCTAATGTTTCTTTGCTTCATTTAAGCAACAACACACTGATATTCCAGATCATTTGGACCACAATATTTTCTAAACAATCCTGGGACCATGGGGCCATGGTATAAATCTAAAGAATGATTCTGGCGTGCTGGAAAATTTTGAATTTTATATGGAAGTTAGACTTGGAAATACTATTGAAGTAGGTTGTGGACTGAAATCAAATGCAAGGAAATCCCTCATAGATTAGAACACACACAGGAGTAGGAATGGAGCGAGCACCGGAATCAAAGGACCAAGGATCAGCATCCAAGGGAGCTGCTCTGAGTCTTAGAAAAGCCACACAGAGGAGCCAGCGCAGATTAGTCTCCCGGGTGTGATGGTGCTGGTTTTCATTGTCCCTGGGTCCGGTCTCAATGCACTTGATGTGCAGCGTCAGTCTGTTTTTACGCTAGTCGGATCCAGAGTTTCCGACTGGGTCTGTTTCTGTGACCAGGCCACACAAAGGCCAAGCCCCACTTAAGAAGAAAAGTGTGGAATTTGACCCAAATTAGTCAGAGGCACATGCAGAGGCCCAATGTTATGTGAGTACGTCAGGAAAGGGGGGACCATGGCAGTAGTGTTGAGAAAAAGAGGAATTAAATTTGTAGTGGGTGCTGGAGAATTAGAAGCTATGTGAGGATATTTCAAACAGAATAATTTTAGGACTATGAGCACTATTTAGGAGTCTAAACATCATTTCTTTTCTTTCTTTTTTTTTTTAAGGAATGAACTCAGGACCTTGCACTTGTGAGACAGGTGGCAGAACCACTGAGCTAAATCCCCAGTCCTAAACATTTCTAATGTTTACTTCAAATCAATTTATACAAAGCCTCACTTAAAATATCTATATATCTATGTATCTCTATCTCTATCTATCTATCTATCTATCTAATCAGTGAGCACTGTCTTAGAGGCTAATTAATACTTTACTTGGAAATATTTTAGGACTAAAAGAATTATGAAATAAAAACAACATTTTCTCCAAAGGTTTGACCGCAGATATGGAGACTTAAAGCCAACATTACTATGGGTCAAAATTCTGAAAATGAACTTTATTTTCAAACCAGCTTCTTTTACAGAATTTTCTCATCACCTCTTTGACATCTTTGTTCCTCAAACTGTAGGTGAAGGGATTCAGCATGGGAATCACAATTGTGTAAAATATGCTCTAGGGTGTAGCTGGAACTCGGTCTCACATACGTGAAGAGGATCGTCCCGTGGTGAATGGACACTCCGGCTAGGTGAGAGCCGCACGTGGAGAACACTTTCCTCCTCCCTTCAGCAGA
>NW_022947431.1:0-217 GCF_012274545.1 Fukomys damarensis | reverse complement strand
CTTGCAGATTTGGCAAAACTTGGCAGATGGTTTGATATGAAAACAAAGCAATAATCAACATTCGGTCATGGTGACAATAAAATATTTCAGTTTGGGCGGGGAGCTGTTAGGATCAAATGTTCCCAAATGCTAGACTATGTGAAGATGTCAAATCAGCAACAAACCAGCAACACTTACGTATGTAAATCCAAATGTTTATATGACAGGCTATACAGCC
>NW_022947430.1:0-277 GCF_012274545.1 Fukomys damarensis | reverse complement strand
GTGGGTCACGAGGGGCACACCAGAAAATGTGTATTCCTTTTCCTGACTCCTTCTCCTCTGTGCTTTCCAACAACAATGGAGTGAGTAGCTTTCTTTTGCCATGTCCTTCTTTCTTTCATGTCATCTCTGCCTTGAAGCTAGCTGATCATGAACTGAAATCTTTAACTCAATGAGCTGAAAGAAGCCTCTCCTACTTTAAGTTGAATGTGTTGGGTATTTTGTTCCAACTATGTGGAATTGACCAAATTACCTGAAAACTTCTATCAGAGAATTAGTT
>NW_022947429.1:0-320 GCF_012274545.1 Fukomys damarensis | reverse complement strand
TTGTTGTTGTTGTTTGTTTGTTTTTTACTTGCTTCTTATGCAGGGTTTGAGTTTCCCTTTTGGTGCGTCTTGGACTAGAAATGAATCTGGCTGTGAGACAGCAACCCGGCTCCTCTGGATGGCAACCAACTTCACCAGAGATGGTGAAGGCGGGATCTCAGAGAACAGTGATCCCAGGTGACAAGCAGGAACATGGCCTTCGTCCCACCTTGTCCTCACAATAACCCTTTACAGAAATGACTACTGTCCCCATTTGACCATCGAAGACTCAAGGCGCAGAAAGCTTAGGGAGCTCAGCTGAGGCAGAAGCTTGCGTTCAA
>NW_022947428.1:0-363 GCF_012274545.1 Fukomys damarensis | reverse complement strand
GTAAGTCACAGCCTTTTGGAACCAGCCATCTGGCAATCAAAACCCTAGCTGACACAACAGAAAAGCCATGGTCAGTTCCTCTTGCCTCTTCTTCTGGCCTGTGTAGTCTATAGTTACGGTTGGGTCAGTAAGGTGCTACTGTCCAGCAGCCCAGGGGCCACCACTACAGGTTTGCCTGAAATGCAAAAACGTGCCTCCACCTAGACGCAAGACTCAAGTTAAGAAGGTTCCTGGTGTTTTGTCTTGACTCCCACAACCAGGATTCCGGCCTCTTCCGTCGGTGTCTGCAGGAGGGAAAAGCACCACAGAGCTGCAGCTCCCCACCCTCCCTCAGCACCAACCTAGCATACTCCACAGGGCCTA
>NW_022947427.1:0-241 GCF_012274545.1 Fukomys damarensis | reverse complement strand
GATAGAGAATTTTAGAATGAAAAAGCTCTACATTTTCCAGAAATCATTCTGTTTATAGAGATTAACAGTAACAGGTTTAGAAAACTGGTTCATAATCAGGATTACAGTATTTACATTCTAGTTCTCGCACATTACAGTCTCTATTAATTCACACCAGTAAGATCCAGGATTCCCACCTGCACAGGTTATGCAGAAATTCCACATCCTTCTAAGCAGAATATGATGTAAAACTTTTCAGACA
>NW_022947426.1:0-485 GCF_012274545.1 Fukomys damarensis | reverse complement strand
ATTGTCTGGGGATAATAAAAAATGCTGAGGATCATTCCCAAAGATGTGAGCAGTGGGCCAAAGACCCTGAAATCTCTACCAAATAAACAAACAAACAAACAAACAAATAGAAACATGAGAAAAGAAGGCAACAAAATGCTTCCCCAAACTCCCAACTTCCACAAAGTAATCCAGAGGACATCAAGGAAGAGTAAACCACAGCAGAAATGTCTAAAAAGGTATCAGTGAAGGTAGAGAAACCAGTTCAACAAGGTACTTTGTAAATTCAAATTAGATATAACCAAACTGATATTGACCAAAATAAAACAAGTGGTCTGTGAGGCTAGAGAAGACATTAATAAAACTCTACCAGAGATAAAGAAAGATATGTAAAATATGAATACCCAACATTAAAAAACAAGTCCATTAAAAAATTCCAATCGAACAATGGAGAAGGGTTCCTTTCTCCCCACAACCCCACCAACATTTGCTATTGTGTGATTTCT
>NW_022947425.1:0-435 GCF_012274545.1 Fukomys damarensis | reverse complement strand
TCCATCCCCTTGTTTCCTTCTATCCATTCTTTATTAATCTCTTGGTGTGTAATTTGCCTTACTCAAATGAGATACCACATGGTCTAGTAAGAGGTAGAACATTTGACCGCACCTGAGTTATGTCTTACAAATAAGTTCTTCAGACTTTCCACTGCCTCTCGCCCAGAAACAATAAAACCTGCAGGGCCCCTAAATCCAGCCCTTTGCTTTGTCAATTCTGAAACGATGGCTTCCTAAACTTCTTCCCCCTTCCCCCAATTGTCTCTCTCTTACAGTCCTCTCTTGAAAACTTTTCCTATGCAGGTTCTTTAGCATTAACCTCAGGACACGCCTTTCCTCCTTCAGGATGACAGAGCCCAGGGTACTTTCTGTCCTTGTGCCCAGGTGGCAGGCAGGTGTCCGTGGCACCTTCTGGGTCCAGGATGCTGATGACTC
>NW_022947424.1:0-912 GCF_012274545.1 Fukomys damarensis | reverse complement strand
TTTTTTAGAGCATTGTAGTTTTAAGAGTAGAGGCCTTTGTTTTCTTTCGTTAGGTGGATTACTAAGCATTTCAATTTTTTGGATGCTATTGTGAAGGGAACTGTTTCTCCCATTTTTCTCTCAGTGAATTTATTTTCTGTGTACAGAAAAGCTACTGGTCTTTGTTTGTTGAACTTGTATCATGTTATTTTACTTAGTTTGGTTATTGAGTTCTTGGGGTCTTCTAAATAGAGTATCATGTCATCTGCACATAATTACAATTTCACTTCTTTTCCTATTTTTATTTTTTTATTTCTTTCTCTTATCTAGTTGTTGTGGCTAATCTTTCCAAATCTATATTAAACAAGAGTAGTTATACTGGACATATTTGTCTTGTTCCTAATTTTAGTGTGATTTCTGATTTAGTGTGATTTCTGTGATTTTCTGATTTTCGTGTAATTTCAGTTTTTGACCATATATTACAATATTGGCTGTTGATTTTTCATACATGGCTTTTATCAAATTGATGTAGAGACCATCTATTCCAATATTATGTAGGGTTTTAATCATAAATATGTTTTGGATTTTGCCAAATGCTTTCTATGCATCTACTGAGATGATCATATGCTTTTTTATCTTTGGCTCTATTATTATAGTGTGTTACATTTATTGATTTGCATATGTTGAACCATCCCTGCATCACTGGGATGAATCCCACATGGTCAGGTATATCTCCTGCATTCTACTGGCAAGTTTCACATGAAGGATTTTTGCATCTATGCTCATTAGTGAGACTGGCTCATAGTTCTCTTTTTCAGTTGTGTCTTCCTCTGCTTTGGTGATCAAGGTGATGCTTGCTTCCAGGAATGAATTTGGGAGTATTGCTTCCCTTTTTATTTCCTTGAAGAGTTGAAACACTAGTGGCAGTAGTTC
>NW_022947423.1:0-1798 GCF_012274545.1 Fukomys damarensis | reverse complement strand
AAAAAAAAAAACTACTTAGGTAGTCAGAGGATGTAGACACTTCTGCTTGCATTATGTAATTGATATATAATTATGCTATAGTAGTTAGATAATCTAAGCACTGTACTGTCCAGATAGCATCTGTATCATGATTAGAGGTTGGATAGTAATAACCTATAAAATACATTGGTAAACACATATACCCTACTTGTTAAAGAGTAACATTTAAATAAGGGTTTTGTGTGCCATTTAATATGTCATAATTTCACAAATGTAAGCAATTGGTAAAATAGGAATTTAAAATGTAATCAGAGATGATAACAAAAAGCTAATGTGTGTAATATACAGTTATGATTGTAATGATAAGTGCTATGTTAACTTGATTTCAAATTTTCCCTGTAAAACTTTGTAAATTATCTGTTAATATTCTATAGAAATTTGTCTTCTAAGATAACCATGACTATTTTTAAAATAACTTTATATTTCAAGATATGTGATAAACAGATATTTAAACCTAATGCTCCCTCTTTGATACAAATTTTGATACATGTAACTGACTTTCTGGATGTTGGATATCTGGGCTAAAAACAAACAAACAAACAAAAGCCCAATATTTTGGCCTCCAAGTTCAACAAGAACAAGAGGGGACCTTTTGAAACATAATACAACTCTAGTGAGTCACCTAACTTCCTAAACAAGGAGACTGTTAAACCCCAGAGGACAGGAGTCACCAATATACATGGTGCTGAAAAAAAAGAAAGAAAGGAGAGAGGGGGGAGTGTGGGGAGAAGGGAAGACAGACAGAGGAGAGAGGGGTGGGGGGGAGGGACATCAAAGAAGAAAACTTATTCCATGCTGCACAGGAAACCATGTGGTCAGCAAGATTAAGATAGGTACTGGCAGATATGAAGAGAAAATAGTAATATATGCTGGAAACAAAAGAAATGGTGCTCCAAGCACTACACTGACATCTGCTTGCAGTCTTCAGCTACATTTACAGGTAATAACTGTTATGAATTATTGAGTCTACAAAGCCACACTCACAACTATACAGTCAACAAGAGTCTTTAAATCATTTAGCTTAAATAGTTCTTCCAAACCACAGAGCTTTTCACCTTTTTTACAGCCCAAAACTACAAGGACTTGTGTACAATAAATGAAATTTTGTTGGATTTCAACTAAACAATTTGCATCACTTAAAAATAATGGCCTTAAAACCACAAATATGTCAGACTTATAATTAATCTCTGTGAACAGACAGGCATAAACATTTCTACTCAAATCTCAGTCAGTTAAAATCTCTCCACTCAAATCCTTTTAAAACAATGTGGATGTCAATCCTTCCCTTAATCATAAAGTTTGTTTCTCCTGACCCATAATCCAAAAAACTCCAAATGGTCATACGAATGATACCAATGATGAATGGGCCAGGATCCTTTTACCGAGGTCACTAGGTCAACATTCTAGAGTGAATCCATGGCTTTTGTATCCCAACACTACTTCCTTTAATGGTGCCATAGATTTGTTCTCTGGAGAAAATCTCTTGACTGTGGGCCCATATACTGATTGTTTTCAGCTTGATTCAACCAGATTCAGACTTCACCTCTTCTTCCCTAATGGAAGTTTGGGAGACATCTTCAGCAAAGGATTATAGTAGTTTGATTTAGTTTAGTTGTTATGACTAGGCAGTTGGAGAGGCCTGAATATAGCACCCATAAAAGAAAATAAAAGGATGACCTACTCAGATTAAGAGCCAATTCAAGCAGATAAGCCAAGCCTGAGGTAAAAAGGTAAATACAAGAATTAAAAAAAAAAAAAA
>NW_022947422.1:0-1184 GCF_012274545.1 Fukomys damarensis | reverse complement strand
TCCTTTTTAAATCCATTAAACAGTTGATAAGCACTTAAGTTGATGATCTTATTTCAGCCCTTTTGAATATCGCTGCAGTAAACATTGGAGCGTAGATGTCATTTAGGCATATTTACTTAATACTCCTGGGATATGTGTCTAATAGTACATTCAAATGGAAGTACTGCTCTGAATATTCTAAAGAAACTTCATATTCTTTCCCATGAACTTATGTACATTCTCACCTATAACATTCCTAAATTACATTTTCTCTACAGTCTTACACAGCCTTAACAAGGAGGTATTTCATTTTGATTTGCTTTTTTCCCCCAAAGATTAAAGATACTAGTCATTTTCTCAAATACCTCTTAGTCATTTGCATTTATTGTTTTGAGAAATTTGTGTTCACAGCTTCCCACGTTTTAATTAACTTTTCTTGATACTGAATTGTTGGTATCCTTTATTTATTTTGAGTATTAAGCGCTCATCATATCTGTCAATTACGAATATTTCCTTTCAATTTGTTGGTATTGTCTTCCTGATGCTTATTGTTCCATTTGATTTGCAGAAGATTTTTGCTTTTTGTAATCTCATTTATCTATTTTTTTAAATTTCTTGTGACTTTGAGGTCATACCTCAACATTTTTGACTAGATCAAAGTCATAGAGCACTGCCCCTTTGTTTTCTTTTATTGGTTTCATAGTTTGGGATTATACATCTAAATTTACACTCCTTTCTGAGTTACTTTTTATACTAGTTAAAAGACTAGGTGCTAAGTATGTACCTACACATGGATATCAAGTTTTCATAACATCATTTACTGTAGACTATTGCACTGAAACAAGAAAACTAAGTTCTAGGGTAATAGTGCATAATAGGCTGAGTAAAGCAATTATGTACTATGTCTCAAAAAAAAAAAGAATGTAAAATATACAACCATAAAAGTGATAAATACTTGAAGATATGTGTTTAGTAAAGATTTATATTGATACATGTCTATAAAGATGGATTTTCATATGAACAGATAATAACAAATATTAAAATATCATATGGTAACCTAGTAATATATATGTATGGTTTAATGAATCATGTAAGTATATTTATTTAAAGACAAATATTAAAAAACAAAAGCCATTATATTTTAAAAACTAACTTTTAAACATTTTGTATTTACCCTTTCCTCTGGAAACTCCAATGTATATTGT
>NW_022947421.1:0-581 GCF_012274545.1 Fukomys damarensis | reverse complement strand
TATATATGTGTGTGTGTGTGTATATATATGTATGTGTGTATATATGTATATGTGTATATATATGTATATGTATATATATACATACATATGGCATGAGAAAACACTTTGTGGTTTTCTGAAGCTAGTGATTCCCTCATAATGTAATGAAAGATATTAGAAAAAAATAAAACAAACATGTCTTATAAATATGATGTAAAAATCTTCAAGAAAATTCTCTCACAAGCTGAACTCAACAACATATAAAATGAGTTCTATACCATGACCAAGTGGGATATCCCAGGAAGCTGAGATTGGTTTATTACCCCAAAATCAGTAAATCGATTGCTGAATATACCATATTAACTTTTCAGTGCCTAGTGATCCATTTTTGGAACACCCATAACAATAGAACACAGTGATACGTGTTCTCTTAAAATTGTTTTTCCTTGAATTTTTCTAGGTGACATGAATTTCATGCAAAAATTTTAAAAAATCAATCTTTAGCATAAAGAAGTTAACAGAATCAAATAAAAAATCTATGACTGTAGATAGAGCTCAGAGATAGAACACTTGCCTTGAATATATGAGGCCTGGTTCTTGAC
>NW_022947420.1:0-255 GCF_012274545.1 Fukomys damarensis | reverse complement strand
GATTATAAAGTTGTATTTTTCAGGAAAGCTGTAGCCTTTGGACACAAAGTCACCCCATGATTATAGTGCCTTTTTCCCTTCTAGGAAACACTTCAAGTAAAATGCTTAAGAATCTTAAAGATATAATCAGCCTGTAAATTGCTTTATGTTTTTTAACCCATAAATTGAGCCTGTACTATACTTTTCCTCCCGGGCTTCCAAACTCAAGGAAGCAGTATTATTAAGTGGCAGCATATTACCTTGGGCTGTTGTGTT
>NW_022947419.1:0-295 GCF_012274545.1 Fukomys damarensis | reverse complement strand
CTACCATTAATGGGAGAAGCATTTGTAAGTATCGCAGGTGTGACCGAGCCATACACGGTTTAGTATTATCATGTACTTCTGGCATCCATCCCCCAGGGTGCCAGTGCATATTACCCAAGAAAGAGGAGGCCTACTGCATAGGTCACAAAAACTGTAGGACAGGAAAAAGGTCAAGGGATATAAACTGGGCTCTGAGAAGCCAAGAAGGGCCTTGGCAGAAGACGATGAAAATGAAAGGCCTTATAAAAAGCCTGAAAACAGTCTGAGCACAGGTTGTGAGCTCAGGATTGAAAGG
>NW_022947418.1:0-211 GCF_012274545.1 Fukomys damarensis | reverse complement strand
TCTAGGCAAGTGACAAAATAATAAAAAAGAACTTCCAGGAGCAACTTGAAGCAACAACTTGAAGGCAAATAAATGGTGGTTAGTAAAGCTTGTCAAACTGAACTCCTCTAGTGTGATCTCTAGGCCTTTGAAGGTCTAAATTATCTTTGGGAATTAACTTTTGTTTTCTTTGATAGAAAGGAAAATAATCTCCTTTTGTCTTCATAAATCT
>NW_022947417.1:0-766 GCF_012274545.1 Fukomys damarensis | reverse complement strand
CCAACACCCGCTGATCACAGCCTATGGCACATGTGCTTGATGTGTCCCCTACCCCTCAAAACCTTCACATTCAAATCTTAGCCCTCAAGATTTGGGAGACAATCAAGCCATAGTGGTGGAGACCTCAGGAAGGAACCAATACCCTTATAATCCCTCCCACTGACACCATGCACAGACACAGGCAATGTACAGAAATAGGCTTTCACTAGACTGCAAACGTGCCAGCTGTTTGGGCTTCCCAGCCTTCAGAACTGAGAAATAAATTTGTGTAAGCCATCCAGTTGGTTTTGTTAAAGCAGCCTAAACAGACTTAAGGCAGCATGGGAGTAGAACCTGAAGGCCAGACCCAAACATGGCCCTTTGTTGACCACAAAGGCCCATGGGATTTGTAGATGACCCAGGGAAGTACCCTTTGAAAGTGTTTTATTTTGCAATATTCGGGGCCATGCAGTCTATTACTCATGTGTTTAAGCATCTCTTCATATATCCTACTAGTTCTGTCTTGGAGACCAGCTCCACCAAAAGAATCAGATCCCTAGCTGGCTAATGTTCCTTGGGTTCTAAAGTCTCCTTCACATTAATTTTTTAGGGTTTGGGAACAACATTCACGTCCCGTTCCTCTGAGATTTCACTTTTCACACTTTGCAGCTTCATATTGAGGAAGCTGCTACTTATTTCCTCCACAAGTGAAGTGCACAGCCAATAACTCCCTGGACTCCATTCCCTGGCCCCATCTCATGTGGCTGCTCAACAGGGAGATGTTTCT
>NW_022947416.1:0-356 GCF_012274545.1 Fukomys damarensis | reverse complement strand
CACACACACACACACACACACACACACACTGAGAGGAAAATTGAAAAATCAAACTGATATTTGACTTCTCCTAGCACATGGGGTTTATTTGCTTGTGGGTGGGAAAGAGACAACTCTCAGGTGAAACTTCACTGTCTTAGCCAAAGGTCAGTGGAGATACAGGTGATTATCTGCCTTATGATGTGTCTGATTTTCAACCATTAAGAACCCCACAGATTGGTACACAGTCACATAGTGCTACAGGTTTCCTGGTTTGTGGCCTGGCTGATTAAGTTGTACCCAAAGGCAGCATGGTCACAGCTGCTGTGGACAGCAACCCAATCTTAAACCTACTGCTTCAGGGCAGGCATTTGCCA
>NW_022947415.1:0-221 GCF_012274545.1 Fukomys damarensis | reverse complement strand
ATGAAGTTAAAAAGCTCTCACTTCTCTTCATTATAAGAAAGCAGCAGAAGAAACCCGAGTCACGGTTACGTTTTGACCCAGGATAAATGGAAAGAATGTGGGACATTTCTGGAAATTGTGGCATTTGAACGTCTTTCATAACTATCTCACACTCGGTTGGCATCAAAAGACGTATCTGGGCCTGATGTTCAGAACCTCAGGGTTACTGGGACGGAAACCTA
>NW_022947414.1:0-230 GCF_012274545.1 Fukomys damarensis | reverse complement strand
AAGTGCAGTTTTCCCCGGGAAACAGCTTCTCTCGCCGCTTAGCCAATTAAAGCGAAAGTAGTCTGTTTTATGAATGTGAAGTATTCCACAGAGAAAAGTGCTTCAACTCTCTGAGTTTTCCAGTGAAGTCCACCTCTTATGTGGAGAACAACTGTATTCCTTTTTGGTTGGAGGTCTCTGCCTGGCAGAGATTGAAACACTGTTGTTAGGCACTTTTAGCAGAGAAGCCC
>NW_022947413.1:0-244 GCF_012274545.1 Fukomys damarensis | reverse complement strand
AACATGGCCATCCACTGTGCATCCAGGAGCTCTGAAATGTATCCAGGTACCCGGAAGCCAGGAATTTTGCTCAGACCCCTCTCCCTGTCTTCTGTCACCACCCTTCTTCCACTGGTTAAAGCCAGTCGTGTCTGACTCCAGGACCAGGGCACTACCGGGGCGGCTGCTGGAGGCCCGATGACTCGGACAGACGGCTGACCCTGCGGGATGGGCGTGTGGGCTGGGGCTGTGCAGAGGGTGGTGG
>NW_022947412.1:0-207 GCF_012274545.1 Fukomys damarensis | reverse complement strand
GCAGAATTGCTCTGAGACTCTTGATTGACCCAAAGTAGCAATGACAGAAGTAGCAACTGAGTCACTGCATTATAATTCATAAAGGTCCAACAGCCTCTCGAGTGTCCCTCCCCACCACACTGGAGATTAAACACTGTGACCCCGCTTCAAAAATGACAAAACTGAAGTTAGGAGGCAGCCTAGCCTAGGTCCTGCCCTCTCCTAGCA
>NW_022947411.1:0-677 GCF_012274545.1 Fukomys damarensis | reverse complement strand
ATGGCTGATAGGACTCCCCTACAGCTATCAGAATTCAGGTCTCCTGTTTTTGTGCTTTGCCGTTCTTAGCACATGACTTCCACTCTGAAGGTCATCTCATGTTTCTGAATGACTTCTGGAGCTCCAGCTATCTTGTCCTTTGTGGGAGTAGTGCTAGCAGAGTAGAAGCGAGACTCAGAGAGAGGGTGACAAAAAGGAGCCAGAGTAAAAATGAAATTGCCATTCTGTCCCTGAGGAAGAATAGATTCTCACTGAAACTACTTTTTTGACATTCTGGCAAAAATATAGTCCTAAGAAGTCCAGAACATTTTAGCTCTGAAGATTTCAACTTTCTGTTCTGATGGACCAACCAAATGAGTGTAGCATTCTTGCTCTCCCAGAGAAGATACCTAGATCTGGACTTAAATCTGGAGGAGGAGAGAAGAGCCTTCACATTTTTCCTCCTGATGTAACCGTGCTGTAATATCTCTTCAGTGTGTGTTTACACGAGCTCTTTTTTTGACTACAATCCCCTTTTCCACTCATCTTCCAGTCTTTGCCTCTCAAAAATTTTATTCATTCTTCAGGGTACAATTCCACCTTCTCCCAGAAGCCTTTTGATGTTCCACCCAGCTGGGGTGTTTGTTCCCTGCTTTGAACAATTTTGTCATAATCACTTGGGAACCTGTGTTACTCTT
>NW_022947410.1:0-1858 GCF_012274545.1 Fukomys damarensis | reverse complement strand
AAAAAAAAATTAGCATGATAGTTCCACATTACTAATTCAAATCTTAAAATGAAACTTATCTATACAATATCACCAGGATATGGAATCCTATAAATGAGAAGATTGAAGTAACAATCCCACAGTAACCCTCCCACTACTTTTAGGGATGTGGATTTTGTGACTCTGGTACATTTAAAAAGCAGAACACTGTAGAGGGAAAATATCTCCTATTTATGCGGACATTTTGCTTTTCAATGCAAGAGCCATTTATCAGCTTCCTGATATTTGCTAACCTGTTAAATTTGTCAATAGTCTGAAAAAAAATCAAGATGTAAATATTTTTTTTTGTAAGGATTCTACAAAAATACATATGTATAACATCTGACATATCATCTGGTCTATAGCAGGTGATTAAATAATCAGTCATTGATGTTATTTCTTGGTGAGGGGCATACTATGAAACACATATTTAAACTTTTCTCTCCTACTAAGTTCTCAAAAATTTTGGTAATTCTTGAAGGACATGAATGCTTCAGTTACTTTGTCAATTGTAATTCATGATTCTAATCAATAAAATTTCTCTTTTATGACAGAATAAGCGCTATACTAAATACATTTATTTCAAATACAATGGAAATATTATTTAATGCAATGATGAACAAAGATAGCCACAGTCATTTAAGGGAAAAGCTATCAAAACTTACTTTTATAGAGCCAGGGATTTAGCTCAGCAGTTCGGTGGCCTGCCCCTCAAGTGCAAGGACACGAGTTTCATCCCTGGAACACCCCCCAAAAAAAAACTTTTATGAAGAACAGAATAAATGATGATGAACTAAAATTTTATTCCAACACGTGTGATTAGAGTTTCCACTTTTTTTTGTATGGGAACCAGGGATCAAATTTGGGACCTTGAGCTTGCAAGGCAGGCGGCAGCACCACTGAGCTAAATCCCCAGCAAGTTTCCACTTTCTTATTGCTAATTCTCTAAATGTTATTTAAAGTTATTGACACTTTAGAGAATATGAGAATGCAATTACTTGTAAAATTATTTATATAAATTTATTATATAGCGTATTACAATTCTCTACAATAAGAAATAGCATGATCATATAATTTTTTATAAATTTAATTTTAATTTTAAAAGACCCCTTATGTGAGTCATAGTCATTAGAAATATTTTATACATTCTTTCTCTTGTCATATGAATTAACATATCAACAAATATTCTTACTTCAACATTGACAATACATAAGCAAATCTAATTTAGAAAACTGCAATTTCAAACATTTTATGATTAGATTTCAGCTTTAAAAGAGCATTTATAACTTTGATGTATGCACACATTTGACATAAAACCTCTCTTTATGTAAAATCTAATTTGTTTACAATTTACATTTTACTTTAATAATATAAGCTATTTAATAATAGCTCTTTTATGATCTTAGCATTCAAATTAAAATATTTCAAAAATTTGATCGAAAGACTAAATATTTGACATTCAAGAGACAATTATGAAAGAATTTTTGACAATAATATGTTGAGTCCACCTGAATTCTGTTTTTAAATAACTGCAGAAGTATTTCAATATTTGCACGTATACATATCTATGTGTATGTTGACATATACTTGTAAGATGTTTATGTGTACATTTCCAAATTTAGAGAGATATTATTGAAATTTACAAAGCAACATACATAGTTGTTCACCTTGAAAGTCAAAATCTAAAAGCAAACATGTACAACAAATTCTACACTACGAAATTCCTATTTTAGAAGTATGATTACAGCGCTGCCGAAAAAGGAATAGGCAATTAATTTTGTCTCAAGGCACATAATAGTTTCAGTCATTCGTGTTATGATAGGAAGATGGCATTTATCAA
>NW_022947409.1:0-11271 GCF_012274545.1 Fukomys damarensis | reverse complement strand
AACAGAATAGAGTTTAGAATCAAGTAATGTAGTGTTCAAATCTCAGGTTTGCAATAAACTATATACAACTTACAAAAGTCCTCAGCTTTCCCTCTATATAAATGGAATAGACAACTTGCAGTATTTAGGGAATATCTTCAAAGATAACATACATCAAAATTGCCTCTAAAACTGTTCAGTATATGAAGGATTATCTATAAAAAGCTAACAAATGTGATCATTATTAGTATTATGAAAGCAAGTACAGTTTGAATAAAATGAAAGTTCTAACCTAGGTAATTGTTTATTACTTACACATACACTAAACCTTACATCAGCATAAGTCTCTTGATGGTTTTATTTGCATTTCAAAGCCTCCATTCTTATCCAATTTCAATAACATGGAGAATCTTACTATAACATAGAGAATCTTAATATTGACCTTTCAAGAAATAAATGAAATGAACAGAAGAAAACTTCTACATCATTTCCTTATTGGCATAAATATCTTCTTAGAAAAACACTTTATTAAATAGAGTTTTTCCTTTTCAAACTCAGAAGTTATACATTCTTATCTCTCTTTGTGTTGAAATACTAAGATTGTAACATTGCTACGGCTCTGGGAGGAATCTTAATATTGACCTTTCAAGAAATAAATGAAATGAACAGAAGAAAACTTCTACATCATTTCCTTATTGGCATAAATATCTTCTTAGAAAAACACTTTATTAAATAGAGTTTTTCCTTTTCAAACTCAGAAGTTATACATTCTTATCTCTCTTTGTGTTGAAATACTAAGATTGTAACATTGCTACGGCTCTGGGAGGCCTGGCCCCATGGGTTATTGTAAAACTAGAAGGTGATGATCTACAGTTTAAGTAAATGAAGTTAGGCTTCCAGTCAGGATGCAGAGTCACTCCCTGTGGTGAGGCCATTAAATAGCCAGGAATGAGACATGTAAGTAATTAGAGAAGCATTAAGAATTAATGATCCAAGTGACCAGAGATCATCGGCCCAATGCACTAGTCACATTGGCTGGATACCAACCAGAGCTGTTTCCTCCATTACTCAAAGTCAGAAGCAATTCAGTGCAGGGTGGACCAAACTGCAGTTCTGTCCGGGAAACACCACCTTTTGCAACTTAGCCCTTGGAACCAAAGCAGTTAGTTTCTTGAATGTGAAGTACTCCATAAAGGAAGGTGCTGCAACTCAGGGAGTTTACCAGTAAAATCCACATCTTATATGGAGTACAACTGTGCTCCTTTTTCTTTGCAGATCTCTGCCTGGCAAAGATTGAAACACTGTTGTGAGGCACTTTTAGCAGAGAAGCCCTTCAGGCCTAAGGGAGTGCATAGCTGCTCTGAGTGCACAAAAGCCTCCAGAATCCTTTATACTTGGTGATTGGTTCAGCTTGAGGTTAGAATACAAACACACTTTGCAGACGGCTACTGCAGTTTAAAGAGCAGTTTTCCCTGGAAAGCAACTTATTTCCCCTCTTAGACCTTTGAAACCAAAGCGGTTAGCTTCCTGAATGTGAAGTACTCCACAGAGAAAGGTGCTGCAACTCTGTGAGTTTACCAGTGAAGTCCACATTTTACATGGAGTACAACTGTATTCTTTTTGTTTGTAGGTCTCTGCCTAGCAGAGATTGAAACACTGTTGTGAGGCACTTGTAGCAGAAAAGCCCTTAAGGCCGAAGAGAGTGCCTAGCAGCTCTTAGTGCACGCAAGCCTCCACACCTCTGTATACTTGGTGATAGCCTCAGTTTGACGTTGGAACACAAACACACTTGGCAGAGGGCTTCTACGGTTTAAAGTGCAGTTCTCCCAGGGAAACAGCTTCTTTCGCTGCTTAGCCCTTTAAAGCGAAACCGGTCAGTTTCATGAATGTGAAGTACTCCACAGAGAAAGGTGCCGCAGCTGTGTGAGTTCACCAGTGAAGTCCACATCTTATGTGGAGTACAACTGGATTCCTTTTTGCTTCTAGGTCTCTGCCTGGCAGAGATTGAAACACTGTTGTAAGGCACTTGTACCACAAAAGCCATTAAGGTATAACAGAGGGCCGAGCAGCTCTGAGTGCACACAACCCTCCACAACTCTGTATACTTGGTGATAGGTTCAGTTTGATGTTAGAACAGAAATGCACTCGGCAGAGGGCTTCTATGATTTGAAGTGCAGTTTTCCCCGCGAAACAGCTTCTTTCGACACTTAGCTGTTTAAAGCAAAAGCGGTCAGTTTCATGAATTTGAAGTACTATACATAGAAAGGTGCCGGACCTCTGTGAGTTTACTAGTGAAGTTGAGATCTTATGTGGACTTCAACTTTATTCATTTTTGCTAGTAGGTCTCTCCTTGGCAGAGACTGAAACACTGCTGGGAGGCACTTGAATCAGAAAAGCCCTTAAGGCATAAGACATGGCCGAGCAGCTCTGAGTGCACACAAGCCTGCACAATTCTGCATGCTTGGTGAAAGGATCAGTTTGGCATTAGAACACAAACGTATTCCGCAGAGGGCTTCTGCGGCTGAAAGTGCAGTTTCCCCGGGAAACACCTTCTTTCGCTGCTTCGCCATTTAAAGCGAAAGCGGTCACCTTCATGAATGTGAAGTACTACACAGAGAATATTGCTGCAGTTCTGTGAGTTTACCAGTGAAGTCCACATCTTATGTGCAGTTCAACTGTATTCCTTTTTGCATTAAGGTCTCTGGCTGGCAGAGACTCAACAACTGCTGTGAGGTGCTTGTACCAGAAAAGCCCTTAAGGTCTAACAGAAGGCCGAACAGCTCTGAGGGCACACAGGCCTCCACAACTCTGTATAATTGGTGATAGGTTCAGTTTGAGGTTAGAACACAAACATACTCGGCAGAGGGTTTCTGTGGTTTAAAATGCAGTTTTCCCAGGGAAACAACTTCTTTCGCCTCTTACCCATTGAAAGTGAAACTGGTCAGTTTCATGAATGTGAAGTCATTCACAGAGAAAGGTGCTGCAACTCTGTGACGTTACCAGTGAAGTCCACATCTTATGTGGAGTACAACTGTATTCCTTTTTGCATGGAGGTCTCTGCCTGCAGAGATTGAAACACTGTTGTGAGGAACTTTTAGCACAGAAGTCCTTCAGGCCTAAGAGAGTGCGTAGCAGCTCTGAGTGCACACAAGCCTCCAGCCGTCTGTATACTTGGGGATAGGTTCAGTTTGATGGTAGAACACAAACGCACTTTGCAGAGGGCTTCTGCGGTTTAAAGTGCAGTTTTCCCAGGGAAACAGCCTATCTCGCCGCTTAGCCGCTTGAAGTGAAATCGGTCAGTTTCATGAATGTGAAGTACTCCACAGAGAAATGTGCTGCAACTCTGTGCGTTTTCCAGTGAAGTCCATATCTCATGTGGAGTACAACTGTATTCCTTTTTGTTTGTAGGTCTCTGCCTTGCAGAGATTGAAACACTGTTGTGAGGCACTTTTGCAGAGAAGCCCTTCAGCTCTAAGAGAGTGCCTAGCAGCTCTGAGTGCACATAAGCCTCCAGAACTCTGTATACTTGGGGATAGCTTCAGTTTGACATTAGAACACAAACGCACTTTGCAGAAGGCTTCTGCGGTTTAAAGTGCTGTTTTCCCCGGGAAACAGCTGGTCTCGACGCTTAGCCATTTAAAGCGAAATCAGTCAGTCTCATGAATGTGAAGCACTCCACAGAGAAAGGTGCTGCAACTCTGTGAGTTTACCAGTGAAGTCCACATCTTATGTGGAGTACAACTGCATTCCTTTTTCTTTGTAGGTCTCTGGCTCGCAGAGATTGAAACACTGTTGTGAGGCACTTTTGCAGAGAAGGCCTTCAGGCCTAGGAGATTGCCTAGCAGCTCTGAGTGCAAACAAGCCTACAGAACTCTGTATACTTGGTGGTAGGTTCAGTATGACATTAGAACACAAACGCACTTTGCAGCGGGCTTCTGCACTTTAAAGTGCAGTTTTCCCAGGGAAACAGCTTCTCTCGCCGCCCTTTAAGGCGAAAGCGGTCAGTTTCATGAATGTGAAGTACTCCACAGAGAAAGGTGCTGCAACTCTCTGAGTTTAACAGTGAAGTCTACCTCTTCTGTGGAGTACAACTGTATTCGTTTTTGTTTGTAGGTCTCTGCCTGGCAGAGATTGAAGCACTGTTGTGAGGCACATTTCGCAGAGACGCCCTTCAGACCTAAGAGAGTGCCCAGCAGCTCTGAGTCCACACAAGCCTCCAGAACTGTATATAATGGGGATAGGTTCAGTTCGATGTTAGAACCCAAACGCACTTTGCAGCGGGCTTCCTCATTTTAAAGTGCAGTTTTCCCAGGGAAACAGCTTCTCTCGCCGCTGAGCCGTATAAAGCGAAAGCGGTCAGTTTCATGAATGTGAAGTACTCCACAGAGAAAGGTGCTGCAACTCTGTGAGTTTACCAGTGAAGTCCACATCTTCTGTGGAGTGCAATTGTATTCGTTTTTGTTTGTGGGTCTCTGCCTGGCAGAGATTGAAACACTGTTGTGAGGCACTTTTAGCAGAGAAACCCTTCAGTCCTAAGAGAGTGCCCAGCAGCTCTGAGTGCACACAGGCCTCCAGAACACTGCATTCTTGGGGATAGGTTCAGTTTGACCTTAGAATACAAAAGCACTTTGCAGAGGGCTCCCGAGGTTTAAAGTGCAGTTTTCCCCGGGAAAGATCTTCTCCCCCTCTTAGTGGTTTAAGGCAAAGCGGTCCGTTTCATAAATGTGAAGTACTCAACAGAGAAAAGTGCTGCAACGCTGTGAGTTTACCAGTGAAGTCCACCTCTTCTGTTGAGTACAACTCTGTTCCTATTTGTTTGTAGGACTCTGCCTGGCAGAGATTGAAAAACTGTTGTGAGGCAATTTTAGCAGAAAGGCCGTTCAGTCCTAAGAGAGTGCCTAGCAGCTCTAAATGCACACACCTTCCAGAGGTCTGTATATTTGGGGATAGCTTCCGTTTCACGTTAGAACCCAAACAGACGTTGCAGAGGGCTTCTGCAGTTGAAGTGCAGTTTTCCCCGGGAAACAGCTTCTCTCGCCAATTAGCCATTTAAAGTGAAAGTGGTCATTTTCTTGAATGCGAAGTACTCCACAGAGAAAGGTGCTGCAACTCTGTGAGTTTACCAGTGAAGTGCACCTCTTCTGTGGAGTACAACTGTATTCCTTTTTGTTTGTAGGTCTCTGCCAGGCACAGATTGAAACACTGTTGTGAGGCACTTTTAGCAGAGAAGCCCTTCAGGGCTAAGAGAGTGCCTAGCAGCTGTGAGCGCACACAAGCCTCCAGTACTCTGTATACTTGGGGATAGGTTCAGTTCGACATTAGAACCCAAACGCACTTTACAGAGGGCTTCTGCGGTTAGAAGTGCAGTTTTCCCCAGGAAACAGCCTCTCTCACAGCGTAGCCGTTTAAAGCGAAAGCGGTCAGTTTCATGAATGTGAAGTACTCCAGAGAGAAAGGTGCTGCAACTCTGTGAGTTTACCAGTGAAGTCCACCTCTTCTGTGGAGTACAGCTGTATTCCTTTTTGTTTGTAGGTCTCTGCCTGGCAGAGACTGAAACACTGTTGTGAGGCACTTTTAGCAGAGAACCGCTTCAGGAATGAGAGAGTGCCCAGCAGTTCTGAGCGCACACAAGCCTCCCGAACTCTGTATAGTTGGGGATAGGATCAGTTCGACGTTAGAACCCAAACGCACTTTGCAGAGGGCTTCTGCGGTTTAAAGTGCAGTTTTACCTGGGAAACAGCCTCTCTCGCCCCTTAGCCATTTAAAGCAAGAGCGGTCAGTATCATGAATGTGTAGTACTCCACAGAGAAAGGTGCTGCAACGCTGTGAGTTTACCAGTGAAGTCCACCTCTTCTGTGGAGTACAACTTTATTCCTTTTTGTTCGTAGGTCTCTGCCTGGCAGAGATTGAAACACTGTTGTGAGGCACTTTTAGCAGAGACGCCCTTCAGACCTAAGAGAGTGCCTAGCAGCTCTGAGTCCACACAAGCTTCCAGAACTCTGTATACTTGGGGATAGGTTCAGTTTGACCTTAGAACCCAAAAACACTTTCAAAGGGCTTTTGCGGTTTAAAGTGCAGTTTTCTCCAGGAAACAGCTTCTCTCACCTCTTAGCAGTTTAAAGTGAAAGCGGTCAGTTTCATGAATGTGAAGTACTCAAAAGAGAAAGGTGCTGCAACTCTGTGAGTTTATCAGTGAAGTCCACCTCTTCTGTGGAGTGCAACTGTATTCCTTGTTATTTGTAGCTCTCTGCCTGGCAAAGATTGAAACACTGATGTGAGGCACTTTTAGCAGAGAAGCCCTTCAGGCCTAAGAGAGTGCCTAGCATCTCTGAGTGAACACAAGCATCCAGAACTCTGTATACTAGGGGATGGGTTAAGTTCAATGTTAGAACCCAAACACACTTTGCAGAGGGCTTCTTCGGTTTAAAGTGCAGTTTTCCCTGGGAAACAGCTTCTGTCGCCATTTACCATTTAAAGCAAAAGCGGTCAGTTTCATGAATGTGAAATACTCCAAAGAGAAAGGTGCTGCAACTCTGTGAGTTTACAAGTGAAGTCCACATCTCATGTGGAGTACAACTGTATTCCTTTTTGTTTCTAGCTCTATGCCTTGCAGAGATTGAAACACTGTTGGGAGGCACTTTTGCAGAGAAGCCCTTCAGGTCTAAGACAGTGCCTTGCAGCCTTGAGTGCACATAAGCCTGCAGAACTCTGTATACTTGGGGAGAGGTTCAGTTTGACGTTAGAACACAAACGCACTTTGCAGAAGGCTTCTGCGGTTTAAAGTGCTGTTTTCCCCGGGAAACAGCTTTTCTCGGCCCTTAGCCATTTAAAGCGAAATCAGTCAGTCTCATCAATGTGAAGCACTCCACAGAGAAAGGTGCTGCAGCTCTGTGAGTTTACCAGTGAAGTCCACATCTTATGTGGAGTACAACTGTATTCCTTTTTGTTTGTACGTCTCTGGCTCGCAGAGATTCAAACACTGTTGTGAGGCACTTTTGCAGAGACGGCCTTCAGGCCTAGGAGAGTGCCTAGAAGCTGTGCAAACAAGCCTACAGAACTCTGCATACTTGGTGGTAGGTTCAGTTTGACATTAGAAAACAAACACACTTTGCAGAGGGCTTCTGCACTTTAAAGTGCAGATTTCCCAGGGAAACAGCTTCTCTCGCAACCCTTTAATGCGAAAGCGGTCAGTTTAATGAGTGTGAAGTACTGCACAGAGAAAGGTGCTGCAACTCTGTGAGTTTAACAGTGAAGTCTACCTCTTCTGTGGAGTACAACTGTATTCCTTTTTGTTTGTAGGTCTCTGCCTGGCAGAGATTGAAGCACTGTGGTGAGGCACATTTAGCAGAGAAGCCCTTCAGGCCGAAGAGAGTGCCTAGCACCTCTGAGCGCACACAAGCCTCCAGCACGCTGTATACTAGGGGATAGGTTCAGTTTGACGTTAGAACCCAAACGAACTTTGCAGAGGGCTTCTCCGGTTTAAAGTGCAGTTTTAGCAGGGAAACAGCTTCTCTCGCCACTTCGCCGTTTAAAGTGAAAGCGGTCAGTTTCATGAATGTGAAGTACTCCACAGTGAAAGGTTCTGCAACTCTGTGAGTTTACCAGTGAAGTCCACGTCTTCTGTGGAGTACAACTGTATTCCTTTTTGTTTGTGGGTCTCTACCTGGTGGAGATTGAAACACTGTTGTGAGGCACTTTTAGCAGAGAAGCCCTTCAGGCCTAAGAGAGTGCCTAGCAGCTCTGATTGCACACAAGCCTCCAGAACTCTGCATTCTTGGGGATAGGTTCTTTTTGACGTTAGAACCCAAACGCAATTTGCAGCAGGCTTTTGACATTTAAAGTGCAGTTTTCTCCTGGAAACAGCTTCTCTCGCCTCTTAGCCGTTTAAAGTGAAAGCGGTCAGTTTCATGAATGTGAAGTACTCCACAGAGAAAGGTGCTGCAGCTCTGTGAGTTTATCAGTGAAGTCCACCTTTTCTGTGGAGTACAACTGTGTTCCTATTTGTTTGTAGGTCTCTGCCTGGCAGAGATTGAAAAACGGTTGTGCGGAACTTTTAGCAGAGAGGCCCTTCAGTCCTAAGAGAGTGCCTAGCAGCTCTAAATTCACAAACCTTCCAGAAGTCTGTATATTTGGGGATAGCTTCCGTTTCACGTTAGAAACCAAACAGACTTTGCAGAGGTCTTCTGAGGTTTAAAGTGCAGTTTTCCCCAGGAAACAGCTTCTCTCGCCATTTAGCTGTTTAAGGTGAAAGCGGTCAGTTTCATGAATGTGAAGTACTCCAAAGAGAAAGGTGCTGCAACTCTGTGAGTTTACCAGTGAAGTCCACTTCTTATGGGGAGTACAACTGTAGTCCTTTTTGTTTGTAGGTTTCTGACGGGCAGAGATTGAAACACTGTTGTGAGGCACTTTTAGCAGAGAAGCCCCTCAGGCATAAGCGAGGGCCTAGCAGCTCTGAGTGCACACAATCCTCCATAACTCTGCATTCTTCGGGATAGGTTCTGTTTGACCTTAGAACACAAACGCACTTTGCAGAGGGCTTCCGCGGTTTAAAGTGGAGTTTTCCCCGGGAAACATCTTCTCTCCCCGCTTAGTGGTTTAAGGCAAAAGCGGTCAGTTTCATGAATGTGAAGTACTCCACAGAGAACGGTGCTGCAACTCTGTGAGTTTACCAGTGAAGTCCACTTCTTATGGGGAGTACAACTGTAGTCCTTTTTGTTTGTAGGTGTCTGCCTGGCAGAGATTGAAAAACTGTTGTGAGGCACTTTTAGCAGAGAAGCCCTTCAGGCCTAAGGGAGTGCCTAGCAGCTCTAAAGTGCAGTTTTAGCAGGGAAACAGCTTCTCTCGCCGCTTAGGCATTTAAAGCGAAAGCGGTCAATTTCATGAATGTGAAGTACTCCACAGAGAAAGGTGCTGCAACTCTGTGAGTTTACCAGTGAAGTCCACCTCTTCTGTGGAGTACAACTGTGTTCCTGTTTGTTTGAAGGTCTCTGCCTGGCAGAGATTGAAAAACTGTTGTGCGGCACTTTTAGCAGAGAGGCCCTTCCGTCCGAAGAGAGTGCCTAGCAGCTCTAAATTCACACACCTTCCAGGTCTGTGTATTTGGGGATTAAGAGAGTGCCTAGCAGCTCTAAATTCACACACCTTCCAGAAGTCTGTATATTTGGGGATAGCGTCCGTTGCACGTTAGAACCCAAACAGACATTGCAGAGGGCTTCTGCGGTTTGAAGTGCAGTTTTCCCTGGGAAACGACTTCTCTCGCCGCTTAGCCATTTAAAGTGAAAGCGGTCATTTTCTGGAATGTGAAGTACTCCACAGAGAAAGGTGCTGCAACTCTGTCAGTTTACCAGTAAAGTCCACCTCTTCTGTGGAGTACAACTGTATTCCTGTTTGTTTGTATGTCTCTGCCTGGCAGAGATTGAAACACTGTTGTGAGGCACTTTTAGCAGAGAAGCCCTTCAGGCCCAAGAGAGTGCCTAGCAACTCTGAGTGCACACAAGCCTACAGAACTGTTTATACTTGGGGATAGGTTCAGTTTGACCTTAGAACACAAACGCACTTTGTAGAGGGCTTCCGCGGTTTAAAGTGTAGTCTTCCCCGGGAAACAGCTTCTCTTCCCGCTTAGTCGTTTAAGGGGAAAGCGGTCAGTTTCGTGAATGTGAAGTACTCCACAGAGAATGGTGCTGCAACTCTGTGAGTTTACCAGTGAATTCCCCTTCTTATGGGGAGTACAACTGTAGTCCTTTTTGTTTGTAGGTCTCTGCCTGGCACAGATTGAGACACTGTTGTGAGGCCCTTTTAGCACAGAAGCCCTTCAGGCCCAAGAGACTGCCTGGCAGCTCTGAGTGCACACAAGCCTCCAGAACTCTGTATACTTGGGGATAGGTTCAGTTCAACGTGAGAACCCAAACGCACTTTGCAGAGGGCTTCTGCGGTTTAAAGTGCCGTTTTCCCTGGGAAACTGCTCCTCTCGCACCTTAGCCGTTTAAAGCGAAAGAGGTCAGTTTCATGAATGTGAAGTACTCCACAGTGAAAGGTGCTGCAACTCTGTGACTTTACCAGTGAAGTCCACCTCTTCAGTAGAGTACAACTGTATTCATTTTTGTTTGTAGGTCTCTGCCTGGCAGAGATTGAAAACTGTTGTGAGGTACTTTTTGCAGAGAATCCCTTCAGTCCTAAGAGAGTGCCTAGCAGCTCTGAGTGCACACAAGCCTGCAAAACTCTGTATACTTGGGGATAGGTTCAGTTCGACGTTACAACCCAAACGCCCTTTGCAGTGGTCTTCTGCGGTATAAAGTGCAGTTTTCCCCGGGAAACAGCTTCTCTAGCGGCTTAGCCGTTTAAAGCGAAACCGGTAAGTTTCATGAATGTGAAGTACTCCACCGAGAAAGGTGCTGCAACTCTGTGAGTTTACCAGTGAAGTCCACCTCTTCTGTGGAGTACAACTGTATTCGTTTTTGTTTGTAGGTCAGTGCCTGGCAGAGATTGAAACACTGTTGTGAGGCACTTTTAGGAGAGAAGCCCTTCAGGCCGAAGAGAGTGCCTAGCAGGTCTGAGTGAACACAAGCCTCCAGTACTCTGCATATTTGGGGATAGGTTCAGTGCGACGTTAGAATCCAAACGCACTTTGCAGAGGGCTTCTGCAGTTTGAATTGCAGTTTTCCCCGGGAAACAGCTTCTCTCACCGCTTAGCCGTTTAAAGCGAAAACGGTCAGTTTCATGAATGTGAAGTACTCCACAGAGAAAGTTGCTGCAACTCTATGAGTTTACCAGTGAAGTCCACCTCTTCTGTGGAGTGCAACTGTATTCCTTTTTGTTTGTAGGTCTGTGCGTGGCAGATATTGAAACACTGTTGTGAGGCACTTTTAGCAGAGAATCCCTTCAGTCCTAAGAGAGTGCCTAGCAGCTCTGAGTTCACACAAGCCTCCAGCAGTCTGTATACTTGGGGATAGGTTCAGCTCGACGTTAGAACCCAAACGCACTTTGCAGAGGGCTTCTGCGGCTTAAAGTGCAGTTTTCCCCGGGAAACTGCATCTCTCGCAGCTTAGCTGTTTAATGCGAAAGCAGTCAGTTTCATGAATGTGAAGTACTCCACAGAGAACTGTGCTGCAACTGTGTGACTTTACCAGTGAGGTCCACGTCTTCTGTGGAGTACAACTGTATTCATTTTTGTTTGTAGGTCTCTGCCTGGCAGAGATTGAAGCACTGTTGTGACGCACTTTGAGCAGTGACGCCCTTCAGGCCTAAGAGAGTGCCTACCAGCTGTGAGTGCACACAAGCCTCCAGAACTCTGTA
>NW_022947408.1:0-213 GCF_012274545.1 Fukomys damarensis | reverse complement strand
TAACCAAAGGAGGGGCTTTGCCAAAAGCCCTTTGTATATTTTTTGATGTCATATTCATATTGCTACATCAGTAAAGTGATACAAGCTGGAAAGCCCAGGGTAAGTATTTACCTAAGATTTATATATATATAGTACAAGCTGGAAAGTCCTAGGTAAGTATTTACCTAATATAATATTATATGAACTAAAATATATATATTATGTGAACTTTAC
>NW_022947407.1:0-224 GCF_012274545.1 Fukomys damarensis | reverse complement strand
GCAGTTTATTTAATATCTGATCATTTCTATGTACATAGTGTTCTTGATTCAGGACATGCAGAATGAAATAACAGATTTTCTTCCTTCCTATTAAAGGGGAAAGTTCACTTTGAAAAGAAGATGGTGGTGGTAAGGGCCAGTTTAAACAATAGGAGGGTCAGGGAAAACCTTAAGCCCATGACACAAGAGCTGAGAAGCACCGAATGAAATCAGGCTGGATCTGG
>NW_022947406.1:0-261 GCF_012274545.1 Fukomys damarensis | reverse complement strand
ATGCACCCCTTTATTAGTTTTTCCTTCTTTTCTTGATGTATTATCCCAGTTTCTTGCTACTGTATCTCAAGGGCTCTCTCAAATAAATGACCTGCCCTTAAGATATTTATTGCCTCTGACTTTATTCATTGGGGAAATCCAGCTGATGGCACCCTCTGATGATCTTTGATACTTTCATTTTTGTTTAGGTCCATGATGTCTCCAATTACTCTCTGAGAGTCACTCAGAGAACATCCTTGCTCTACTCTGTGATGGAAACAA
>NW_022947405.1:0-366 GCF_012274545.1 Fukomys damarensis | reverse complement strand
GTGGACTATAGTTCCCTAGGCTGCACCTGGAGACTCTCTCAAGCCTTTGGTCCGTGCCCCGGCCCTGGCTCTGGCAGGCTGGGGCGGGAGGAGTGCAGGTGGAGACCAGCCCCAACAGTGAGAAGCTGGCCCGAATGAAAGCAGGGCACAAAACGCCCACAGGGATGGAGCTCATTTCAAAGGTCTTTGCATACACGCCCTAAATGGATGAAGCCAGTGGCTCAGTGGTTCCGCAACCTGTGTGCAGGAGCTAGGACCTGCGTTCGATCCCTGGCAGTAAAAGCAAAGAAACAAAAGAAAGTCTGAAAGACAGACAGAGCGACAGACCACGGGCCCCACAGACAGAAAGTGAGCGAGAGAAAGAGA
>NW_022947404.1:0-833 GCF_012274545.1 Fukomys damarensis | reverse complement strand
CATTGCCGAGAAGATCCTGGGTACTCAAGCCCAATCTAAAGAAACAGTGTAGTATGAGACCAAGAAACAAAATAGGAGTGCCAGGCATACAATATGTCCCAGGGATAGCGCACAACCTACTTCGGGGGCAATATCTTGGTTATAGTCTTCAGTGCTGATGATGCACTAGGTTTCCAAAAGAAATTTGCATAAACACACAGTTGCAAAACAGTCGGCACACAAGAAAGAACATAGAAGAGTCTTAGATACACAAAACCCCGAGGGGCCATTCGGCGGTCTACCTGTCAGGATGCAAGGGGAATTCTGGTTGTTTTCCTTTAGGAACTGCCCAGCTCATGAGAAGAAGAGTGTGTGTGTTAGGAATTTGTTTCCATGACACCAAAGTTTCCCCAGAGAAGTTGAGATGCAAAGGATCCTGAACAATCCTTCTGACTGTGAGCAGGTGGAGGTCAACATTAGTTACCACAAGTCCATGACTGGTCTCCTAACCCTGTGCCGAGTAGAGCACATGTGCAGTGTAAATCACCGAGACTTCAGTTCGACATACAAACAGGGAGCCGAGGTCAGAGCTGATGAAGTGTCTGGTATAGTAACAGCCAGAGGTGTGGACCAGGTTCACTGTGGCAGACAGGATCACTACTGACCCACATGTCGGTGCTTGCACCAAACCCAGAATATGAACGCACATGCAGAGGACAGGACAACAGCAAAGAATCGGCAAACACATGGCCCCTCATACAATCATGGAGCCGCATTTCTCACAGCGATGCTTCAGGTTGGCCAAAGTTCCTTCAATCCTGTTGTCCAAGGAACACAATCCAACTTGTAGAAAG
>NW_022947403.1:0-1597 GCF_012274545.1 Fukomys damarensis | reverse complement strand
CCCTGGATCAGTGCTCAAATACCCAAGCATGCAAGATGCCGAGAAATAACAGCAAGCAATCTGCACACCAAGGGGTCTGGGGGTTGTGCTGAGAGCCTCATGGCAAAGCCAGCACTTTTTTTATTTCAAGGAAAATGAACATAATTAAGTAAAACTGGAAAATATTAGTTGTATTACACATAGAACATTTTGAGACATAAAGTCTTAATGTTAATTGTGGATCTTTATATGTGTATGTGTGGTTATCTCTGTTTCCATGCATGTACACACTGGATCAGAAAATAAAAAATATTTTTGAATCTAGGCCATGATCAAAATGTCTTCTGTTTTCCACACCTCTGCCATCATCCTCCTGTCCAAGTTGCTGTTAGAATTCTCTGGGATCAATAATATAACCAGTCTACACTACAATCTCAGCTCAGTGCTTCGGACATGTGATCCACCCAGTTATTGTGAATGAATTATTCTATTTTAGGTTTTGAGTTTTATGCCCTACTGTCCTCCTCTATAAGCTGTAACTTAACATCAAACGTCTTTCAACCCTGTAAATATTTGTGTCACAAAATCTCTAACCGCATAGTGCTTGCCAGTGCTAAGTAAGTGCTTTACCACTGAGCTCCATCTCCAGCCCTGTCTCATGTTTTCTAAATGGAAAGTCAGTTCTCCTTCTCACTGAACTAAAATTTTGAGGGTGGGGTCTGAGCTTGTGTTGTTTATCATCGTACCTGTTGACTCACACAATGTCTCCCAGATAATAAACGCTTCGTGCACAGCTTCTGAGTACATGGATGAAGGAACAAAAACATAAATATTAATGTATTATAGTGTTACAAGATTGATGTCACTGAAGACACTCAAAACTATTTAATAGACAACACAAATAAAAAAACTGGTGGCTTGAAACACCAGTCTATTTTGCTTAAATTCAACTAATTTGCTTCAAAAACAGTTTGTGTGCTTTGCTACATCTACACTAGAAATTTAAAATGCATGCTTACTTTGAAAAACAAGCTGATTTGTCAAATAACTCAGTGGAAAATCTTACGTAGGCACAAATTCCTTGCTCACATGATTTTATTACTGTTTTGCGCCAAATCCTAAATGATTTTTTTACTTTCCAAACACAATGAAATATGTCTTATTTGAAAGCTTTTGATTCTCCATTAAATTATGCTCTCATTATTTCCATTTTACCTACATTCTCCAGAACTTTTCCCTCTCTGTCAAAACCATTACATTAGCCTTCACTTTTTTAATAATCTTAATGGTAAAATTGAGCTACATAATTTGAACACTTGAAGCCCATGATATTGTAGACATTATGATTGTACTACATTAAAAAATTTATTCCAAATAAATTCTACTTTTGGTGGAATTTAAAGCAAGTTTCCTGGATCCCAAAGAGAAAGGATGCAAAGACACTTATTGCCAAGTTTGATGTCACTTAAACTTCATAGATGTAAGAATTTGAACTAAATTCAAATATTCCCATGGCGAAAAATGCTTCTTTTGCTCTTTAAAAACATTACTTAATACTGAAGTCCAACTATTAAGAAGTTGAGAGATATTCCTATGCATTAATCAACTTTAAAAGTTT
>NW_022947402.1:385-800 GCF_012274545.1 Fukomys damarensis | reverse complement strand
TTTGACGTTAGAACCCAAACGCACTTTGCAGAGGGCTTCTGCGGTTTAAAGTGCAGTTTTCCGTAGGAAACAGCTTCTCTCGATGCTCAGTCATTTAAAGTGAAAGCGGTCAGTTTCATGAATGTGAAGTACTCCACAGAGAAAGGTGCTGCAACTCTGTGAGTTTACCAGTGAAGTACACTTCTTATGGGGAGTACAACTGTAGTCCTTTTTGTTTGTAGGTCTCTGCCTGGCAGAGATTGAAGCACTGTTCTGAGGCACTTTTAGCAGGGAAGCCCTTCAGCCCTAAGAGAGTGCCTAGCAGCTCTGAGTGCACACAAGCCTCCCGAACTCTGTATACTTGGGGATATGTTCACTTTGACGTTAGAACCCAAACGCACTTTGCAGAGGGCTTCTGCGGTTTAAAGTGCAGTTT
>NW_022947402.1:0-342 GCF_012274545.1 Fukomys damarensis | reverse complement strand
GGTCAGTTTCTTGAATGTGAAGTAATCCACAGAGAAAGGTGCTGCAACTCTGTGAGTTTACCAGTAAAGTCCACCTCTTATGTGGAGTACAACTGTATTCGTTTTTGCTTGTAGGTCTCTGCCTGGCAGAGATTGAAACACTGTTGTGAGGCCCGTTTAGCAGAGAAGCCCTTTAGGCCTAACAGGTTGCCTAGCAGCTCTGAGTGCACACAAGCCTCCAGATCTCTGTATACTTGGGGATAGGTTCAGTTTGACCTCAGAACCCAAACCCACTTTGCAGAGCGCTTCTGCCTTTTAAAGTGCAGTTTTCCCCGGGAAACAGCTTCTCTCGCCGCTTAGCCA
>NW_022947401.1:0-203 GCF_012274545.1 Fukomys damarensis | reverse complement strand
TAACAAAAAGTCAAATTAGAATGAATACATCACACAGCATAAGCAGTTAAAGAGAAAAAAAAAGGAAACTTGCAACAGGAAAATACTGACATGACAGGAATAAATCAATAACTTTCAGTAATAACTCTCACTGTGAATGGTTGCAATTCCCCAATCAAAACACACAGGTTTGCAAAATGAATAAAGAAAAAAATGACCCACCA
>NW_022947400.1:0-210 GCF_012274545.1 Fukomys damarensis | reverse complement strand
GTGCACTCAGAGCTGCTAGGCACTCTCTTAGGCCTGAAGGCCTTCTCTGCTAAAAGTGTCTCAAAACTCTGTCTCAATCTCTCCCAGGCAGAGACCTACAAACAAAAAGAATACAGTTGTACTCCAATAAGAGGTGGACTGCACTCCGAAACTCACAGAGTTGCAGCACCTTTCTCTGTGGAGTACTTCACATTCAAGAAACTGTCCGCT
>NW_022947399.1:0-273 GCF_012274545.1 Fukomys damarensis | reverse complement strand
ATCTGCTACACTAAAGAGACAGGTGTTGCCAGTCTGCTGCTTTTGCTTAGCAGGGATGGGGCTCGGGGTTATGAACGTCTTCTGATTTTTTTAAGAGAATCCCAAAATGTGGATTTTCGTGGAAAAGTTCTCAGTTTGTGGAACACTCGAAGGCCAGATGTGACTCACTTGCAGATCAAGAGCTGGGATGACAAGTTATGATCTCACGGTCCAAATGATGGCACCTGACCCTTACCGAGTGCTCACTGTGTGTGCACCGTGCTGAACAAACAC
>NW_022947398.1:0-201 GCF_012274545.1 Fukomys damarensis | reverse complement strand
TCCATTCTTCTATCATGATGTGGGGTCTGATATTCAGCAGCAAAATACATCTTCCTCCAGCTCGATGGTAATTAAATTTCAGCATCCCAGTTCTCTTGAGCTGATGTACAAACTATAGTGTGAGTTATAGCTTGCTCGTGTCCTTTTATTTATACTATGAGACTTCTCACACCTTTTAAATAAATTCTTCCTTCTATTGAT
>NW_022947397.1:0-286 GCF_012274545.1 Fukomys damarensis | reverse complement strand
CCATCTCTGAGATAGTTTTGTGTAGTCTTTGCTCCACGTGGTTAGAATGGCAGATTTTTTTTCTCCAGCAGATTGGTAGAACCCTGAAATTCATTCTGCACCTTAAGAGTAGAAACCCAAGAAGTGCAATAATTGTCATGAAAACAGAAGACCCTGTGGTCTTGGCCTTCCTCTTTCTCTTGGTCTTACTTAATTTTGTAATTTTCCATTGTTCACAGGATTTTCCCAGTGTTCACAGGCAATTATACATCATAACAGAACAGTGGCAATTACATACTATGAGCAG
>NW_022947396.1:0-312 GCF_012274545.1 Fukomys damarensis | reverse complement strand
CATTAACTTTGCTGGGATGTAAGTTCATTTCTATTAGCCCAAAGCCTTTAATGAAGTTCCCCGAACACAGGCCTATCGTAAGTGGGATATTTTTGTTAGGCCGGTTGGTTACGTTACTCTCTGGATAAGAAGGTCTCCTTTCCTCTGGCTTGGTTTCCATGTGGAAGAATGGCATATGGCATTCTTGCTCTGAACTGGCCATCCTGCTGCTCCTCCACCCCTATGAGTTAGGCAGAGAAGTGGGATTTAACAGTTCAGCCTCTGTCCCCTGTGTTTGGGGTGTGCTTCAGCAGAGATTCAGTGCCTGGAGAG
>NW_022947395.1:0-217 GCF_012274545.1 Fukomys damarensis | reverse complement strand
TAAGTGTTCCTTATGTGTGGTTCCACCTGGTCTGATCCCGTGATTGAAGAAATTGGAAAGCAAGTGAGGTACGTTTGGCACACAAGGCTTTGCCACTACATGACGACTTCGATCAAAGGCAACCTTGGTGATTTTCCTCACCTCATAGTTTTTAATAACAGCATCTTAGACAAATGATGCTTGCAGCTGATAGACTTCACTAACCTCCAGCGCTGAT
>NW_022947394.1:0-708 GCF_012274545.1 Fukomys damarensis | reverse complement strand
AAAAAAAGATTTAATAAGAACTTCATGGCTTACTATTATTACAAGCCAAAATACACTGATAACATTATATACTAAAAAAAGAAAAAAATACTTCTGATGCAAACATTGGATACTAGAAGACATTTAAAAACAGCTTGATACAAAAGAAGTGCCAACTAAAAAATCAGAAAAATGAAATAAATTACAATACTTATATCATTCTCCCTCCCCTAGTCTTTGGGAATCAAACCCAGCTGATACTCTACCACGGAGATCCATCCCTAGACCTTTTATATTGTCTATTTTTTCAAACAGGTTTTTGGGTCAGGGATGTTTTTGGGTCAGCTCAGTGCTTTTGCACCTACCTGTCAAGTACAACGTCCTGAGTTCAATTCCTGGTATGACAAAAAAAAGAAAAAAAAAAGTTAAAATGGGGTTTCAGTAAGTTTCTCAGGTTGTTCTCAAATTTGCCATCATCCTGCTTTAGCCCCCTAAGTAATTGAGAATGTAGGCACATATTACTGCATCTAGCTAGAAAATATATTCTAAAAATAAAATTTTAAAACAAGCCATGTGTTACTTACCTTTTCCAGTAGACTTGATATTTGTTTCAGGAAAAAAAATGCCAGGAATGAAGAAAAATGTCCATTCATTTTGTTGATACTGGTCAGATAAAAAAATGCCTCAGTGTTAAGATTATTGGTTGCTTCCTGGAAGTTTTTTTTTTTT
>NW_022947393.1:0-236 GCF_012274545.1 Fukomys damarensis | reverse complement strand
CTGACCATCAGTTAATCTTATTTGTGAGATTCTATTTCTGGACTACCTATTCTGTTCCACTGATGCACGTGTCTATGTTTTCGGTGCTAAAAGGCTTGATGACTAGCCTAATTTATATCTTGAAGAAATGCCTATAATTTTGTTATTCTTTTCCAGGAGGCATTTATCTTTTTTTTTGTTCTGTTTTACTTTAGTTTTTGAAAATGAATTTAGAATTGGGTTGTTGGTTGATTTTC
>NW_022947392.1:0-480 GCF_012274545.1 Fukomys damarensis | reverse complement strand
CTATCACTTCTAAAGCAAGCTTTTGTACTATGGGTCAAGGAATTGTCCATTTCATCACACGTATTGAATTAACTGTAACAAAATTACCCTTAATGTTCCTTTATCGGTCTCTTAATATCTGTAGAAAATGAATTGATACTATCACTTTTATTCCAGATATTGGCAGTTGGTGTCTCTTTTTCTCAATCTGTCTAGCCAAAAGTATGTCCATTTTATTGAACTTTTCATTGATTTCTTCTACAGTTTTTATCTTCTGTTTTATTGATTTTTGCTATTTTCTTCATTAAATTCAATCTGGGTTTTTTGTTTTTTTCACACAGAAACTGGGGTTTTTAATTTTAAGATTTTTCTTCTTTTCTAGTGCAGGTATTTAGTTCTATAAATGTCTAAGTACTATTTTAGCAGCGTCATATACCTTTTATATGATGTGCTTTCTTCTTTTGGTTCAGAATATTTGCTTATTTCCGATTTGATTTTTTT
>NW_022947391.1:0-203 GCF_012274545.1 Fukomys damarensis | reverse complement strand
GAGCCTTGCATTGAACCTCCCCTCCTTCCCGAATCAAAGATTAGAAGCATTGGGTTCTACCTAAAATGGCAGACAGGTCCCACTACTAACGAACTGCAGGCATGAACAACTTGAGGAGCTCCTCCTCACAGTGTGACATTGCCAGGTCCCTGGATTTCGAGCACAGGACAGTTGAGGTACATTTGGCCACTATGAAACATGCA
>NW_022947390.1:0-1063 GCF_012274545.1 Fukomys damarensis | reverse complement strand
CAATAGGGGAGAGGGATTTGGGGCAGTAGATGTGTTTGGAGTGATAGTAAATGACTTTCATATGAGAAGAATGACTACAAAGTATGGACCATATTCTGAGACAAATTTCATCAAGGAATATGTGCATAATGCTTGATTTTCTTCTCTCACTTTGTAATATGATTTTAATATTTTAATAAGAAGATTGAAAGTAATTGTGCCCTTTGGCAGATCTGCAGTTTAGTAGCTAAAAGAACCTCCTGAAAGTTCCTTTCCTGTATTTGTGGTTACTCAAGGGCTGTGTGTGAAGTCCAAATTGGCATATTTTGTGGTATCATTTTCTGAGCCTCAATAATTACTTTGAACCATAAACATCATAAATGTGTCCTGTTAGACTAACTAGGCCTACCTAGCCTTGTTACGATTACTAGGATTAATCATAGCCGAGACACATAGTGGCCTACACAATGGGGAAGAGTGTGAAGGCCTCTTCAGAAGATAACATGAATGTTAAGAATCTATAATCTGTCAACTTGATGTTGATATACACCACTTTCTTTTATTATCCATGTATAAATTCATCATAATCACAAATCAAAATGGAGACAAATCAATGTTTATTCTTGCAGCTATTTTAAGTTCTGATTCCCTGATCTTTGTTGTACCAGCTTTCAACTTCAATGGATCCTGTACTTGCGAGTCTTTCTCTAGGTACACATGAAGGATTGTTAGGATCTCTCTCTAGCATATGCTGTCTTCAATGAAGGCTAAAGAGTAGAGTAAGTAAAACTGACCATCTCAGTTAAAGTGCTGCCATTTGAATTAGTCCCTACCAAGAGAGATTAAAGGCTTCTCTGTGGCAGATTAATTGATAGGCAGGAGGCTTGAATTTTCTTTCTTTATTAAGTTTATTGGTACATTTTAGGCATACAGTACAGTTACATTCATCATTTGGGCCTTGTACCTTTACATGATACATCTTGGTACTCATTTTTTCCCCATAACCCTGCCCTCCTTTTAATCCCTCCACCCTTCCCTATTTTCAAAGACTTTGTTTCCATTTTTTCATTTTTTTATATTTTTT
>NW_022947389.1:0-1625 GCF_012274545.1 Fukomys damarensis | reverse complement strand
AAAAAAAAAAAAAAAAAAAAAAAAATTAAAGCAGCTCATGTATAGATAGACCTAGCCATGTTTTTGTTCCGTACATGACTCAAAGCTGGTAGTAGAAACACTGGAGTGCACATAGGGCATTTCAGTTGCGCCTGTCCTCACTCAGCCATTGCCTTGCCCTCTCAGAGCTGGAGCCAAGGTTGTGAGAGGTAGTACCCGTGCATGTACTCTGTCAGCACCTCTGGCTCTGGTGATGGGGGTGTGCATGAGGAGTGTGAGGAGCGTTGCTGCTTTGTTGCTGGGAAGCTGTACTTGGTGACTTGTGTAAGAAGCTCAGTTTGGAGCCTGTTTTTAATTGACTTCTTGTGTACTTTTAGACTGCAAAATCCGCAACAGTGAGAAGGGAATACATTTTCTCTTAAATAGAGATGGGAAGCGCAGAGGCGATGCTCTGATTGAGATGGAGTCAGAGCAGGATGTGCAGAAAGCCTTGGAGAAGCACCGCTTGTACATGGGCCAGCGGTATGTGGAAGGTGAGTATGGTGTGGTGCTGGGGCACATGCTGGAGTGCACATTTCTCAGGGAAGTTTTGTTTGACCTTTGACAATAGCGAAGTCATTGCATATCATGCATACATTATTTTGCAGCTGTGAGAATGAAGCACACAGATTATCCTATCTATGGAGTTATTCCTTCTATGGAATGAGGTTGCTGATCAGGTTTATTTTGAAATGTGCTATGCTTGGCACATTTAATAATCGATAAATGTTCCTTGCTATTTTCTTGACAAGTGCATACCAAGTAAGACTAGTGTTTGATTGGATAGCTCACCAAGTGGTCATGTTTGAGTGGGCCAAATATAGTCCAAGTTCTTGCGTATGACAAGGAAAGAATTGGCAAGCATACACTTGGTAGTATGTAGTATGTAATAATAGTTATGTTTATTTATTTATTTTGGTTTTTTGAGGCAGGGTCTCTCTCTATGTGTAGTTGAGACTGACCTAGAACTCACTATGTAGCCCAGGTTGGTCTCGAACTCACAGCAATCCTCCTGCCTCAGCCTCCCGAGTGCTGGGATTACAGGAGTGCACCACCACGCCTGGCTTAAATAAATAATTTAAAAGTAAAAAAAGAGAAAAGAAACTAGATCACTACCTGTCATCCTATGAAAAAAATTAATTCAAAGTTGATCAAAGACATTGTTACAAAACCAGAAAAACTGAAGATATGGGAAACCATTGAAACCACAGGCGTTTCCTGCATAAGACTTCAGTAACACAGAAAATGATAGCAAGAATCAATAAATGGGACTATATCAAACTAAAATGTTTCTTTACAACAAGGGAAACAACAGAGTAAAGAAATAGCCTACAGAATGGGACAGAAATCTTTGCCATCTACTCTTCAAACAAATTAATATCTAGAATTCATGAAGAACTCCTAACACAAAAAAATCAAATAGCCCTATCAATAAATGAGCAAATGAATCAGACAGACATTTCTCAAAAGAAAAAATACAAATGGACTATAAATATATGAAAAAAAAGAGCATCAACATCTTTAGCTATTAGTACTTTCTCTTCTTTCTTACCGGGGATCAAATTTGAGCACTTGCTAGGCAGGCAATGGAACCACTGAGCTAAAGG
>NW_022947388.1:0-249 GCF_012274545.1 Fukomys damarensis | reverse complement strand
GTAGAAAGGCAATTTACCTTGCTGCATGGGGAGGGATAGAAATTGAAGGATGTCAATGAGTTCCGAGAGCAATGAGAACCATGATGTGCTCCGAGTGGCAGACACAGGACTGGATGTGTGAGCGGGGTTAGCCGGATACGGTATGGCACACGTCTGTACTCCTTGCTCTTGGGCAGCTGAAGCAGGAGGATGCAAGTGTATGACCAGCCTGAGCTACATAACAAGATCCTGTTTTGGAAGAAAAAAAGG
>NW_022947387.1:0-908 GCF_012274545.1 Fukomys damarensis | reverse complement strand
TTTTTTTTTTTTTTTTTTTTTTTTTTTTGGCACCGGTGATTGAACCGTGTCCTTGAGCTTGAAAGGCAGGCAATGGCACCACTGAGCTAAATCCCTGGCCCTAATTTCATTTGTATTTGTCAAATGACCAGTGATGTTGAACATTTTTTCATGTGATTATTTGCTATTTCGACTTCTTTTTCTGAGGAATGTCTGTTCTTTTCTGATGCCCATATTTGGATTAGGTCTTTAAATTTGGGATGTCTGGTTTTTTTTGAGTTATCAATATATTCCAGATAGTAGACCTTTGTTGAGGAACAGCTACTGAAAACTTTTCCCACATTGTGGGTCATATCTTCCCTCTCTTGGTGGTTTCTCTTGCTGTGCAGCTTTTTAGTAAGAAGAACCCCACCTGTTGAGTCTTTGGGATAGTTCATGTACAACAGAAGTTTTGTTCATGAAATCTTTTCCTATGAGAATATCTTTAAGAGTTCTACCTAACCTCTTTTCCGGCCAGTTTAGTATATCTGTTTTAATATTTAGCTCTTTAATCCATTTTGATTTTAGTTTAGTGCATGGTGAGAGACATGGGTTTAGTTTTAATCTTAGACAAGTTGAAACCCAATTTCTTCAGCACCGTTTATTAAAGAGGCTGTCTTTCCTCCAGTGAGGGTGTTCACCACTTTTGTCAAACAGGAGATAGCAGTGTGTGTGGAGTCATTTCTGTATCTTCTCATCAGTTCCACTGATCCTCTGGTCTGTTTCTTAACCGGTACCATGCTGTTTTTGTTTTTGTTTTTTCCACAGTAGCTTTGTAGTATAGTTTCCAGTTCAGGATTGCGATATCCCCTACCTTGTTTTGGTTTTTTTGCCTAGAATTGCTTTTGTTATTCTAGGCCAGTTCTTGTTCCAAACGAATTTTTGGGTTG
>NW_022947386.1:0-284 GCF_012274545.1 Fukomys damarensis | reverse complement strand
GGCCAAGGCGGGGTCTGTGATAAGCTGCAGACCTAAGACACCTGGCCAGGCTCCCTACCCTTGAGGCTCTGTGTTCGGGTCCCGGAAGTGGGACTAGAGAGCTGCTGTGTTGAGTGAGGGACCAGCACAGCATGTCAGAGCTGGGTCGCTTCCTTTGGGGAGCTGTGGCATGGAGAGGTGCATTTCTGCTTCTGGCCTCAGTGAGATGCAGCCTCGCTGAAGACACAGGTGAGCTTTGCTTTGCCTGAAGGACAGGAAGGAGAGCTGTGGGGATGGAGGGAGGA
>NW_022947385.1:0-223 GCF_012274545.1 Fukomys damarensis | reverse complement strand
CACATTCAAGAAATCTGCTTTTGTGGAAGCTTTATAGAGAAAAGGGCATACCTGTTGAAGACCATAAGGACACAAAGTAGTCGATCTCCAATTCTCCTGTTTCATGCATTTCTGCAGTGCTTAGTGTCTTTATTTTCATTATCCGTTCAGAGTTTCACTACAGCAAATCTTCAGCTGGTCAGAATAATTGTTTGCATAATACAAAAAAAGAGCAATTAAACTC
>NW_022947384.1:0-226 GCF_012274545.1 Fukomys damarensis | reverse complement strand
CAGAGAGGAATGAGCTAGGGACCATATGCCATATCAAGGTCAGGCATCCATAACTCTCTCAGACGCACTCAGGGATAGCTTACCTGTTCCCCTGGGCCTGGCTTTATTCAGTCATTTGTTTTAGCATAATTAAAGATCCCATTATGCAATAATGCCCCTAATATATGTATATTTTAAAGTTACTTTTTTCAAGAAAGAAAAAGATTGCTATGAAACTTGATAGAAT
>NW_022947383.1:0-230 GCF_012274545.1 Fukomys damarensis | reverse complement strand
ACTTTTTTACATGCAGGTTCAAAAAATCTGTTTTTTAAATGGTGTCTTTAGTACTCTTTTTTTTTGAGGGGGGGTACTGGGGATTGAACTCAGGTCCTTGAGCTTGCAAGGCAGGCCACTGAGCCACTGAGGTAAATCCCCAGCCCATAGTACTCTTAATTTAAAGCAGTTTCATTGTGATTGGGTAAGTCTTCTTATTTTTATTATTTTCTGTTTGTCCCTGTTCTTTT
>NW_022947382.1:0-206 GCF_012274545.1 Fukomys damarensis | reverse complement strand
AGGGCCTGTGAGTGATGACACACCTGCACGTAATGATCATTTCCCACTTTGTAATGTAAGAACGTGCATGATATGACATGCATTTAATGAGAGTACGTTGGTAGATATTCTTAGAGAATCACATAGAGGTTATTCTAAAGCTTGCAACTATTTCTGTACAAAAGTCCATCCAATTACAAACAATTTTATATTGTTAAACTCAATAG
>NW_022947381.1:0-247 GCF_012274545.1 Fukomys damarensis | reverse complement strand
TACATGCTTACAGGACATGATGGTTACAGTTACTTTAGCGATGGGCTGGGGATTTAGCACAGTGGTTCCAGTGCCAGCCTCACAAGCGCAAGGACCTGAGTTCAACCCCTGGTACCCCCCCCAAAAGGAACTACATTCACTTTAGGGAGTTGGTACATGTACATAACACATCTTAGTTCTTTCTGTATGTCATTTTTCATGCTTTTACTTTCAACCCTTTTTGTCTTGCTAAGATTTGTATTTTATA
>NW_022947380.1:0-258 GCF_012274545.1 Fukomys damarensis | reverse complement strand
TTTGGAAGAGAGGTTGAATCCAAACCATCTGATTCAGGGGAGAGTCAATAGCCTTTCAGGAATGAATAGGAACATTCTTAGTCCTAGTGCCTTGTACTAATGCAATGCCTTGTAAGTATGCTAGTGCTGGGAAAGGAAAGGGCCTCATACCAACCATAGATACAGGAACATTTTGCTGAAACAGAAGAAGGGGGCAAGACTGTTGATAAACTTCCATCCCCAAGGCCCAGGTGCATAACATTTACCTAAGGCTGAAGA
>NW_022947379.1:0-267 GCF_012274545.1 Fukomys damarensis | reverse complement strand
GTTTGTGGAATTATCAAAGCATTAGACTTTTGTTAGAAATTTCCTCCTCCTTGATTTCCCCTGCAATTATTGGCCTATAATTGTTTTAACTCAACACCTTATACTAGGAAATCTTTCATTACATCTAGATTTCAAGTCTATTAGAAAATAGTTGTAAGGAATACAATTATGTATTTTTTCATTCATAATCTTATTGTTATTAGCTTATGTTTTCAGAAACTTTTATCAATAATTAGTCTAATTTGTCTTTTTGAAAATCAACATTTT
>NW_022947378.1:0-721 GCF_012274545.1 Fukomys damarensis | reverse complement strand
TTTCTCATTTCCAGTCATCTTTTGAATTATTTGCATTCTTTGAATTATATTCTAATTTTTCCACTGGTATTTTAGGCATTAATCTCACATTACTTTTGAAATGGCTGATTTTAGGATTACAATACATATAACCAAATTTTCACATTTTCCCTACAGTTAATAGTGTAGTAATTTGCACAAAGCATGAAGATCCTGAGTCCGTATGTTTATTTTCCTCATTTTACCTTTATATCATAGTTATTTGATGTTTTTGTCTGTTGAAATAAAGACACCAGAGGCAATATAATAATTTTTGTATGTATTTTAAGTGATTAAAAGCAATATATGTTTATATTAAAGCAGGCACTTAGCATTATAGATTTATACATGTCTGCAAGTAGGAGACTTCTATTATCCTCCTATTGTCTATCTTCATGGTTGCACAATAGAAGTCACCTCTGCAACAACGATAACCCAATTCTACTGGAATAAGAGAGAAACCCTGAAATAGCCTTCACCCTGAAAATTAAGGAAGTAGTGTATGTGCACCTGAATTCCAGCCTCCATTATTTGTCACTGATCTCAGGGACTTCAAGTGCTTCTACATCTAGAAAGTGCTTGCACGTGGATTGAGCAGTTGCTAATAGTTTTCTGAATTATATTAGTCTTCAGAGGACTAGAGTGTAGAAGTAAAGACTTTAGTGGATAGTAGTGGAAGCAGGAAGGTGACAGTGTGAGTTAG
>NW_022947377.1:0-210 GCF_012274545.1 Fukomys damarensis | reverse complement strand
TCAGTTTGACGTTAGAACACAAACGCACTTTGCAGAGGGCTTCTGTGGTTTAAAGTGCAGTTTACCCCGGGAAAAAGCTGCTTTCGCCGCTTATCTGTTTAAAGCCAAAGCAGTTAGTTTCATGAATGTGAAGTACTCCACAGAGAAAGATACGGCAACTCTGTGAGTTTCCAGTGAAGTCCACCTCCTATGTGGAGTACAACTGTATTC
>NW_022947376.1:0-389 GCF_012274545.1 Fukomys damarensis | reverse complement strand
CAGTGACACTGAGGAGACATAGAAGTCTGGTTCAGGCCACAGAGCTTCCCAGGGGAAAAGATACTAAGAAAGTCTGAAGATGGGTGGTGATGTCCCTCCTAGAATCCTGTGAAATATTTTGGTAGTAGTGTGACGTAAATGAAAACCACTGACAAAGGCACATTGGCTGCTCCAATGACTCAGTCTCTTTTAAAATTATATGAAAAGGTCAAATACAGAGTGTCCACTCACCTGCTTAGTGACACCTGAGATGTGGTCATTAGGATGGCATATGCTGTCCACCCAGCACCAGGAGGAACTAGAGACAAAATTCCTCAGTGTCGACGAAGCCTCCTCTCACTTGTTTCTCTAAGCAGGACCGAAGAGATTGGCCTGAATGGATGGGCATG
>NW_022947375.1:0-511 GCF_012274545.1 Fukomys damarensis | reverse complement strand
TTCACATTCATGAAACTGACCGCTTTCACTTTAAATGGCTAAGCTGCGAGAGAAGCTGTTTCCTAGGGAAAAGTGCACTTTAAACCGCAGAAGCCCTCTGCAAGGTGCGTTTGGATTCTAATGTCAAACTGAACCTATCCCCAAGTATAAAGAGTTCTGGAGGCTTGTGTGCACTCAGAGCTGCTAGGCACTCTCTTACGCCTGAAGGGCTTCTCTGCTAAAATTGCCTCACAACAGTGTTTCAATCTCTGCCAGGCAGAGACCTACAAACAAAAAGGAATACAGTTGTACTCCACATAAGAGGTGGACTTCACTGGTAAACTCACAGAGTTGCAGCACCTTTCTCTGTGGAGTACTTTACATTCATGAAACTGACCGCTTTCGCTTTAAACAGCTAAGCGGGGAGAGAAGCTGATTCCCGGCGAAAACTGCACTTTAAACCGCAGAGGCCCTCTGCAAAGTGCGTTTGGTTTCTAACGTCAAACTGAACCTATCCCCAAGTATACAGAGT
>NW_022947374.1:0-224 GCF_012274545.1 Fukomys damarensis | reverse complement strand
GGATGCTCCCAAGATTTTTTTCTTTTTCTCCTAATTTACACATTTCTCTGTCTTTGTATTTGTTATATTTTTAGTCATGATGTTTTGGGTGATTTATCATGTTTGGAGTTTATTCAACATCTAAATGTGCAGGTCTATGAATTTCATAAAATTTGGAAAAATTTTAGTCATTTTTTTCTTTGAATAATTTTTAGCCCCATACTCTTTCTGAGTCTTCTATGAAT
>NW_022947373.1:0-229 GCF_012274545.1 Fukomys damarensis | reverse complement strand
TAGAATGTTTTTGGAACACCATACTATGTTTTTCTAATCATGACACTCCCAGCATTTTTTACTGTGTCTGAATGGTTTACATGAGATGCCAGTTTGTTTTGGAGCAGAGGGTGTAAAAATAGATTGTTCCAGAAATGTGTCACTGTGTAAGCCATGTAATTTGCCTCTATTCTGATATGGGGTAATTCATGTTTTCTTTGGCCAGTCTTAGAGCAGCAAGGAAATGAAT